>NW_027286775.1:4305000-4540868 GCF_022747635.1 Hetaerina americana | reverse complement strand
AAAGGCACGCTCAATGCCATTGCGAAATGAGATCACTAATCGAGAGGAATGTAGAATAAATAACAATCATGACAAATTGGCGTGTTCAGTAGATTTAGAAAAGGCAATTAGAGAATGAATTAGGTGAGAATCAATGAATGAATTGCAGAAAATTGGAGTAGATTGGAGGGACAGGAGGCTAATCCGCAACCTGTACATGTCTCAGACTGCTCAGGTGCGAATGGGGAACGGAGAGTCCGGATGGGCATTGTTAGGAAGAGGTGTAAGGCAGGGTTGCCCATTATCACCGTTGCTGTTCAACGCATATGCGGAGGAAATGATTAAAGAGGCGTGGGAAGAACTGAAGGTAGGAACGAAAGTCGGAGAGTAATTCCTAAAATCAGGTTTACAGATAATCGAGCTTTAATTTTTCTGTCAGCCAAGTGGTTGCAAGCTTGCTGAGTGAATTGAAAATTCAATGCAATATATATACATATATACATATATACATATATATATATATATATAATATATATATATATTATATACATATATATACATATATATATATACATATATATACATATATATATATATATATATATATATATATATATATATATATAGGGCTGACACAATATAACACAAAATAGAATAGAATAGCAACATTTAAAAGGACACTCACACGGATAATTGTTCGAGCTTTCGGCCCTCTCAGAGGCCTTCTTCAAGAGAGACTCTATACATATATATATATATATATATAAAATGAGATGATAATAAATATAAATAAACCACAGATTATGAAATTTACTGGGAAGAGAAAGGCTAAGTTAAAAGTTATAATAGGAGGGAAAAAACTAGAACCGATGGAACAGCTTACCTATTTCGGAAGTATTAGGACCAATACGGTCGAAGAGGTAGGGAATTAAGGAGACGAGTTTTATTAGGCAAAGAAGCTTTCACAAGTTCTAGGGAGTCAATTACAGGGAATTTGAGGAAGGATGTAACATCTACATCAGCAAACCGCCGCAAGGGCGTGTGGCGGGTGTGTTAGGGCACCACCCTCGATGTAACGATATGGTTTGCCACAACTTTGATATGGGGCGTAGCTATGTACGGCGCGGAAACGTGGTCATTGAAGCAGGAGGATAGAAGTAGATTGGAAGCTTTTGAGATGTGGGTGTGGAGAAGAATGGAGAAGGTGAAATGGACAGAAAGGGAAACAGACGAGGAAATACTAGGTATGGTGAGAGGGCATTGTTGAGAGAAATCAAAAAGAGGCAGGACAAATGGATGCGGAGCATATCGATCGGCAGTGGGATGTCGAAGGCCTTTATGGAGGGAAGAATGTCAGGCAAATAAAGAAGGAGCAGGAATAGGTGCTAGGGGTGTTAGACGGAATGAAGGGAGGAAGGAAGTATTCGCAGTTTAGAGGCCAAATTCAGTGTTAAGGTTGTGTTTCGGGGAAGAAGCAAGAGAATTATCATTGAGCCTTTGTATAACTTGTGTCATCCAAAATCTACCAAAACGGGTTGATTACCAAAAATAATAACTGAATGTAGATAGGTTGGTCGGTGCCGTTTCATGTTTTTCAACTTCTCATTGCCAATTGTGGAAAAATATTTTGTTATCTCTTTTCCTAAGATGATTCATTTTTGTTCGCAAACTTAAACATTGTAATCTCCTCCCCTTTTGTCACCTCGGAGTAGATTTTTAAGGGCCTCATGACAGAACCAAAGAGTTGATCTCATTCCTTCATTGCATTTCTGCTCACTCAATTAACTTGTTTGGAATTTTTCTAAATTATCGTCCTCCATCAAGCGGTATTATTAACATGCGGGTTCCCAGAAATAATTAGGTTTTCTTTGGCATTTCCTACGTTTCCACGAATCCCCTCGGAACTCAAAATACGGCGATCTATTAGCGTTCCATAGCCGTGCGCTTTGCGGTGCTTAGCCATGTCTTGGGCTAAGCGTCTCCGGCCACTCTTGCCACACAGCGGTCGGAGAAGGAGGTGGGGTTCCTTCTGCTCCTTTCAGATCCTGCACCAAAAATGGGTGATAAGACATACTTCGATGCATTTTATTAGGTCATGATTTCCCGCGCCAATGCCTCTGAAACGATAGGGCCCGACGTGAACAAAGCGAGTGGTGACCATTTCCGATAATAACAGCGGACTAAGAATACAGAAGAAGACAGAGTTCAATGGCAGCGGGAGGGGGGGGGCAATTGTTTACATTCCCACCCAGAACATCCATGTCCATGCCCTGACGAGGTCCGCTCGAACATTAGATGAAGTCCAGGGAAAATCCGCCAGATTCGTCAAAAATTGTTATAATAAGAACACAAGTGTGACAGGTCTCTTAGGGGATTTAGGCTGGAAGCCACTTGAAATACGAAAAGAACAAGCGAGGCTTAGAATTTTAGAAAGGTTCAGAACAAACGAGTTTAACGATGACACTGAAAGGAATTATAATGGCCCCACACTACTTAGGTAGATCAGACCACAAAGATAAAATAAGGGAGATAGATTCCAGGACAGATAGGTACAAATACTCATTCTTTCCCCGAACAATCAGAAATCATAATAGTAAGAAACCAAATTTCCTTTAAAAATATTGAAAACATTGAATTTACAAGTCGGAAGAAAATCAAACATTGCAAAGATATCAGGTATATTTATAGGCGCATGTGCATGTTAGTTGGTAGTTAGTGTGTTTGCATGTGTGTGGGGTGTAACGCTTTTTGCATGAATGCATACCATGTTTTGTATGTGGACTGTATAAATTTGTGGCTTGTGCATTCGGTGTTTTTTTCTAAATTACGGGTGGTGCCCTAACACCCCCCACCACACGCCCTTGTGGCGGCTTGCGGGGTATTAAGTAGATGTAGATGAACTCTAAGAAAATAGAGTCAAATATAAGTTATTTTATACGAGTCAAATATAAGTTACTTCAAGATAAAACCAACGAGTGTGCCCTCTAAAGGTTTCTAGTTTCACTAAAGGGCATTGGGTAAGAGGGCTCTCATTATTGGAGCAAATGGTTGCAGTTGATTCTAATTTGCCTGTGCTAAAATTTTAAAGTGAAGTATATGACATTAAAAAAGGCGATAATATCTCTACAACTTTTCAGCTTGCAAGCGATGTAGAAAGCCGGGAATAATGGGTCGGAATGAATTACATGGAAAAACATTCACACTAAGGACGTAATAAAGACCACAAACGTAAATCAACATTGAAGTATTTGTGACTTCCTACCAGAGTGTTCATATACTACGTCAATACTGCATAGTAAATAAGGTCAAATTAAGTAAAGTAAAAATTATTACAACTGAAAAAATAAAGTTGATAGGCATCTCGAAACTATCCACACTCGCCTTAGTGGTCTCAGTTGCGAGTTTCCCCTTTGAAAGTAGCGCCGTATCCTCGATCCGAGCAGAAACTGTATCGAGAATTCTTGACGACCTAATGGGCACTTAAAGCAAGACTATGTTCACTCTGGGGCCCCTTTGATGCTCGATATTATGGGCTTCGAAGCGCTTGATACGCGATTTGAAACGCGCCATAAATCCCCACCAATTCCGAAAATCCCTCCGACTTCGCGCAAACAAGAGGGGTGCCTCGTCCCTAGTTCTCCCCTTTTCCCTCCCCGCCTCCTCCGCAGATGATGCCGCATTGTCGCACTCCGAGATGCAACAATCGCTACCGCCCACCAGCAGCAAGCCTCCAGACTTAGACCTGCCTCCGGTGGTGCTTTTTCTGGCTACATTTCAAGCAGCAACACCTTAAATGGTAAAACTGCCCGGATTTTAAACATTTGCGATCGGACCTCACCCCTCAATTTTGGCATCATAAACAATCCAATGTCACAATCCTATCCCATCTTACCGATCGCCCCCCTCCAGGTAGCCCCGACACACCGCCACCAACGGTATCGTTATCGATAAATGTTACAACGCGTCAAATATTTCCCCCTCCCTTCTACATTCGCACCAATTCTGTTGAAAGTAATTTATCAGCCATTCATATGGCTGTTTAAATCCTTTCGTCTCCCCTGATTAAAACATAAGTCGTTAGCAGATTTCCCTCCGGCTCCTCCCTCACCAGCCGTTAGCCCTTCTACATCTACATCTACATAATACCCCGCAAGCCGCCGCAAGGGCGTGTGGCGGGGGGTGTTAGGTCACCAACCGTAAAAAAGAAAAATACCACATGCAAAAAAACAACACGGAAAATTACACCCACAGCAGCGCACACACTCATGCAAAAATCCCTTCATCCAATACTCATGCAAACACATATACCGCAAAACAACTAAAAAACTGCACCCCATGATGCAGCACGAAAGCCATCCTACAACACGGAAGCCAGGACACAACAAGCAAGAAATTGAAACATCACTACCACATGAAAATGCACCACGAAACACTCTACCCCCAAAGAGTTTCTAAAAGGCAGGGAATGCGACCCAACGTTGCAGGTAGCAGGAATTTCCCCCCGCGGAGAGGGACGAGGGATTGAAAGGAAAGAGACTTAAAAACAGATGAACGGAACACTAATGAGGTCATTCGGAAAGAATGGGTTATTATAGCAAAACACATAAGGTTAGTGGAAGAGCATGCATTTAAATACAAGCCCTTCCCCAGCTTCCCCTCTTCTCCTTCCATTCTCATTCCTCCGCCAGTTGACTCTCCCATTGATGGAGGGGGCTGGGACCACTGCAATATCTGACAAATTGCACGTATTCTTTCGTGTTTCCTTTCTTGTACTTCGTTTGTTGCACAACTATGCAAAAAAACGTTGTATGTATATTTATTCACACGTAGTACGATTATAGAGACTTGTAAAAATGAAGTTTCTTGAGAGCGTCTTAATATACTATTGAAACGGTTGATTTGTCTCCGGGGGGTAGGAAGGGGTCATTTCGAGGGGTGGTTGGAGCGAATCCCGTTCGGTCGGGCGCACCTCTCGAAAATCATTTCACTCGGCAATTGATATGTCAAAGAGAAAGGGCTCGCCCGCATGAGGAACAATCCGTCTTCCGGCCTTCTCCGCCGCCGACGTGAGGGGTCAAAATCACGAGGCGTGGCCGGTCACTATGAGCCTATATCTCGTTCGAGTATCTAAATGCAGGAAATTTTGACACACAGATGGACGGATTTCATCGACTCCATATTAGCAGCCATCGATGAAAATACCTAGACCATGAGGAAAAGTAACTCGGTGTATTTCCCGGCGTCATCGGGGTTTTTTTTAAAGGCTACATCTGTACAAATTGTAATTCGCGCTGGCGCTAGAAAACATTCCTTGTGAATTTCCTGGAAGGAAATCCTCATTCCGTGAGATGCATACATAATTGAGTCCAGGTTCCTCCATAAACCATGCCTAAATGAATTGGAACGGCCAAAATTATAGGTGTCTTCCAAAGCACTCCATGCCACACACCCTTGCGGCCATTCGAAGAGAATGTCGTTCATTTCGATCTGAACTGGAGTGAGTTAGAGCACCGAGTGGAACTTTGGCAATTCGGTCGACCCCCGCAGGTATTTTTCGAAAATGAGTGTGTTATGAATCCAGAAATTTAATCTCTGCCGACATAATGGACAATTCAGTTTATTTGTTCGGCAAGACCAGCGCATTCGATGTACATAAGTTCATATAATCTAAAAACTGTATAGAACTATTGCATTTTAGCAGCAACAGTTTTCCTATTTCATTTTATGAGCGCAAAACTCACACGTTTAGTGCCTCAAAGACGTTATTTATCAACCCGAGACATCACATTTGGAAGGGGAAACCCCTGGCCTGCGCTTTCACTGCCCCCCTGAGTAGTCTCTCCGCTCCTCAAGAATTGTCGGTCGCGAACTTCCATCCTGGCGATCGAAGAAAACACATTTGCTTTCAATGTTTGGGTTTTGCGAGCGTTGTTCTCAGGTGATTTCCCCCAATCACGTGCGTCCGTCCTCCTCCTCCCGGCGTCACAGCGGACCTCTGGGGCCACGCACGAATCAAAACGCGTCCCCCGGGTCGTCGTCGGAGTGGAGAGCCGGATGATCGCCTCGAACCCCGGAAGGGTGCGCCCCACAAGTGTGAGGCCCCGGTCCCCCGAGAGCACTGGCACCGCGGGTCGGCAGGCGCTCGACCCCCAGGGTGGAGGTCCCCCCCCCCCCCCCTGGGGGTGCTTCGGGGGCGATCCGCGCGAGCAGTGCGCAAGGCCACCCCTCCCGAGGCGCATGCGCGGAGGTGGGTTCCCGGGAGGGGGCGGAGGTGGGGCGCAGAGGGCAGGGGGTTAGTGGCGTGGCGGTTACGGGGGCGGCCCGAGGGGTGGGGGGGACGACAATCCACCCCCCCCCTCGGTGCTCGCGTCCCGCGAACACTCTCTCCCGACGAGCGCCGCGGGAAGGAGCGCGTGCACAGCGACGCACCGCGCGGTCCTCGCTTTCAGGGGGGGCGCGGACGGCCCGTGGGGCACCACTCACTCGACCTCCAGGGTGAGGGAGGCCCGGTTCGTTCCTCCCACCCTCGCCCCCCAGTGCTGCCCCCCGATCGCCAATCTCCTCGTGTCAATCCCAGTGCCCCAGCGAGTCGCCACTCGCACCCGCTCCAAAGGCTGCAGTGCTCGTTCACGTGTGTGTGTTGGTGTCCGGTGGGGGGGAGGATTGTCCTGCCGTTCCTGCCCGAGTACGGCCAGCGGGAGGAGGAGGCTCGCCCGCCGCGGGCAGAACGGTGAGTGCTCCCGTGCGCCCTCCCTCTCCCCCTCCCAGCGCCGGAGTTCTTGGCGCGCTTCCGTCCGCACACACACTCGACTCCACCCTCGACGCCTCCACCCGAAGCGGACGGACGAGAGTACGAGGGAGACCCCCACCCCCTTGGTCCAGGCGAGTTCCTTCGCCGGGAAGGAAGAATGGGGCTGAGCTGGCTGGCTGGCTTGGGGGGGGGGGGGGCGGGCGAGCCCTGCATATACGTACACCCTGCTCCCTGTGGTGTGCGCGCGTCGTCGACGAGGGGGAGCGACCCCCTCGCGGGATGGTGGGGGTCTCCTTGGTGACGGGGGTGGCGGAGAGGCCAACATGGTTCTGCGTGCCTTACATTTGCGGTGCGCTCTCTTTGTTCTTCGGCGGTTCCACGCTGCTCGGAATAATCCAACGGAAAACAAATGAAACGCGGCCCCGTTCGCCGCTTTCTCGCTCGGCGCCCTCACCACCTCCCCCCCTCCCCCCCGGCCTACCCAGTGCACCAACACACCTCGCCCTTCCCCGGGTGCCTTCCTTCCCCCCCCCCACGGCCCCCCCCCCTATTCCACCCATCGTCGTAGTGGGCCGCTGGCTGCGTTCGGCACACGTGGCTTCCCCGCTCACATCCCTCTCCGCCCCGAACGAACCCCTCCCTTCCTGACACCCCCCCTTGGCCAGGGGCGCATGCCCGCCATCCCCAGCATCCTCCGACGCACTCCCGCTTCCTCCGTCCGATGGGGCCATCGCCCCTGCCCCCCGGAATCATGCGTGTACCTCTACGGATCATTTTATAATGCCAAACGCCTGGATGCTAAGTAAAATAGTTCCTCCATTGCCCAACTTAATTTAGTCTTTCTGTTTGTGTCCCGGAACTGGGACGGGACGGATACAGATGGGATCTCGGACTGGGATGGATCCAAATGGGGGTCCACGGATCGCCCTTGGGAGCTATGTTTTGCTCAAATAAACAAAAAAGTAGAAATTAATTCACGAGCGAAACTTCTGTTTGCGGAGCATGCATGCTGTTGTATGTCACCTGGGTTGCGTTGCGATTTTAAAATTATTTCCATTACTTTCAAATAAAAGGTACATTTGAACATCGATTTCAGGGAAAAAGTTTGAAATTTAATGAAGGGTTGATATATGAGTAGGAGAGAGAGGTTTCCTGCATCCGGCGCGGGTGCACTTCCCATTGTTTCTGAACTGGATACATTTTCCTGGGCTCAATCGACAGGGGGCCGAGGGGCGGGCGGGGGGCCCGCTCGTCGCCCCGGCCTCCGAAGGACGCGGCAGCCCACCGCCCGGAGGGCCGCCGCTCTTCCCATGGCCCCCGGGGGTGCGGCGCCGCGCCAGGAGAGAAGATTTGGCGCCCGGGGAGCTGTCAGATGGGGCTGATTCCTTACGCTGACCCCGTCGACGGGCTTGCACATCTCCTCGCACTCTGACCCAGGTGCTCATTCATCTCAACGCCGGCTACACCTGAAGCGAAAATCACGAATTTACGATTATTTAAGCGGATGGACGTGACGACATAGGGCGGGGTGCGTTCGCCCGTGGATAGGGATTCGGGAGATGCCTTCCCACGACCCCATCTAACAATTGAAGTTGCTATATCTAATATCGATCACCTGATGGAAAAATCGACTCTTGGCTCATTGAAAAGGAATGTTATTGACTTGAAGGAACCTTACTCGTAACCCTTGTCCCTGTGTGCAACCCATTTATCCGAGGCGTGAACTGTGGGCCTTCACGCACGCACTGCTTAGAATCTGGGAATGGATGAATTATTAACACTGTTCAAGAATGGTCGAATTTGCGTCGCTTTTATTTCTGCCCTTTTCAAATACTTACAGTACGGGTCTTATATTTAGTGCATACCTTTTGAATACTTCCATTTTCATGGAGGAAGAGATGATAGAGTGCTGAGCTACTGACCCTAGGGCCCAGGTTCGATCCCGGGTGACACATCTGACGGCCCTCGTGCAGCTTCCCCCAAGCTGCATGATATATTTGGATGCCAGGACCTTCTGGAAAACCATAGGTGGCACTAGTAATAAGCGCCTCCCCCCACTATTACCCCACTAATGAGTGAGTTTCACAGATCTCAGAGATGAGTATTAGGTTATTTCTTTCTACCCTACCCCTTTCAAAATAGCCATCTTCGGGTTATTCCCTCGGAATCCACTTGTCATTTTTCACTTCATTCTGCGGCTCCATTCGTGCTCCTCCCACCCCATTCGTTTATCAGGGGGCACGCGCGACGCCCTCCTCGACGCCAGGGGAGACGGCCCCCGCTCGCCCTCTCGCCGGCCGCCTGCCCGCTCCCTTGGCCATCTCCCGCTCTCCCCCGCGCGCCCCGGGCAGCCCTTCCGAGGAGCGTGGGCCGTGGACGTCTGTCGAATTGCGCGCGCGGGCCGGTCGAGTGAGGCCGGCGGGAGGGCGACGCTGCTTGACCGCTGCGCGAGACCGTGGAGGGCATCTCTCTCTTCAAACAAGAATCCGACTGCCAATGGCTCCACGACGAGATTATTTCGTAAATCCAGATTCATTCACGGATCAATCGACGTATTTTGTCGAATCATTGTTAATCTTTCAATAAAAAGATGGATTGCCTGCAGGGCCTTCCCTTATCCCCTCGCAGTTCCTTATTCCGAAGCTTACAGAGAGTAGGCTAAATTAAAGATTAAATCTCTTGTATAAATTGGCAGGAAGTCTCTTTGGCAGTGATGCTGAAAATGCATTATTACTCCCATCGTTTTACGGTAGGGTAGGGGGATGGTGCGGTAGCTCAGGTACAGGCTTCCCACCGAGAGCGCCCGGGTTCAAATCATGGAGACAACCAATATTTTTCAGTAGTATCCCGATCCCTACTTGAGGTGCTTTGTGTAGAGCACTTAAGAGGGAATACGTCGTCCGTTGGATGGGACGTTAAACTGCTAACCCCTTGGCGCCTCTCGACAAGAGTAAGCTAATGCCGACGCCGGTTTTCTCTCCATCCTAACTTTTCCATCCATCCCTAAAGGCGCAGAGTGACCTTAGCTGTCGGTCGCCATAAAAAGTACTACTATTTATTACATTGTACTACGGTAGGAGAGATCATGTCAATATAATTAAAGATATCAAGTGTAGAATAGGTGGATTTAAGATGTCATTTTTCCTCACGAACGATAAGGGATGAGAATAACATTGTCCGACTGCGGTAGGGTCATATTTGGGTCAAAATTAGTCTGGTGTGTATTAAAACCCTGCCAGACACCCTAGCGGTTGATTTCAGGGGACTAAAAATATCAAATAGCAATTCCCCTGCTCCTCACGTTGGCCCCTCCCTCGGTTCGTGGACAGAGAGCGGGTGGACCTTGGTCTTGCATCGGATCGTCCAGCCGCTCACCACAGAACCGAAGTACTGTCACGGTTTGCACGCTGCAGTGAGGAGCGCCTCGGAAAAGTAGTGAGTGGTCGAGGCGAGAGAATAGGGGCTAATCGGAGGTTTTTGGAGTGTGGATATGTGGAGAAGAACGGAAGAAGTGGAGTGGAAGGAAAGGGTGAACTGTGGCGAATGGCGTGGAATTTTAGATGGTTCCTGAGAAGAGTCGGAAGATGATGGTAGGAAGATTGGATGCAGGGGGCTCTCCGAGTGGCAATGGATTTGCCGAAGAGGGTCAGCATTAGGGGAGGGAATAATTCGGAAGACGGAATTGAGGGAACCAGATTGCGTGCGGATGCGAAGGGTGTCGGCTGTATTTAAACGGTGTTTCGTGTCTTGTAAGTCGGGTCTCAGGAGTGTGCGGCGGTGCGTGATCGCCTCTCGGGTGGTGCACGCAGCGAGACCGCGTGGTCCCCTCCCTCTCCTCCTTGGCCCTTCTCCCTCGCGTCCTCGCCAGGGCCACTCTCTCGGTGTGCCGCCGCCCGAACCGACGTTTTCCTTGGGCCTTTCAAAACTCTTGAAGCGTAAGTATCTCGATTAAATATCAGAGGTCTTCTCAATTCAATAGTTTTACCGTGCGATATTCTGCCCGCTCGAGCATTGCGATCCTCTCTCTTTCTAGTCTTCTCTTTGTGCCAATGGTAGTTGATATCGGTTTTATTCTTGGCTTATATATGAATTATATATTTTAAAACATGGCTTTCTTTAAATTCCAAGAAACTGCGGAAGATGCCGCAGCAGTAACTTTTTGACGGAGTCATACGTTGATATGTGTTACAATGCCACAATTTCAGATTGTAAAAATCATTCGCCTTCACCGTGATTCGAACCCGGATCCCTTAGTGTCAAGTGCTTTATAGTCAGTTAAGCTACCGAGCCGTCCTCTGCAACTTCGACATTTTGGGGCTTTTTAAGGAATAAGATGTTGTGACGAAATACCGGTACGTACAATGTCACAGGCATTCGTAGTCGTGCGCGACGCGCCACAGTCCACGAGGTCAAAGCCAAATTTTAAACACTTATGCTGTTTTTACCTTTGTCAAATTCCAAGAAACTGTGGGAGATGCCGCAGCAGTAACTTTTTAACGAAGTTAAGTTAAACTACCGGAAGACGCCTTGGTAGCTTGACTAGCTATAAAGAATTCGGCCGGACATTGAGGGATCCGGGTTTGAATTCCGGTCAAGAAGAACGATTTTTACACTCTAAAAATATTGTATTGTAATGCATATCAATGGTTTTCTTCGTTTAAATTATTTCCCTGCTAATTGTGATGATCCTGTCTCCGCGTATTCTTATCACATTTTCATTTTCAAATTTGAAGAAGTTCTTTAAAACATCAGGACCTTTCCCTCCTCCTCCATGGGCGGTTCGCAGGGCTTCTCCTGATGACCCGCGCCCTCATGTCGCCACCGATGGACCCCTTGCTCTGTTGCCATCAACAACTTGGGGCTTGGGTGTATTCTATTAGTATTTCTCCGCGTCAATTTAGAAGAATATCTCCAATTTACTTCCATTTATAGGGAATATGCATTCTGCCAAGCGCTGAGTACCCTCTTAGATTGAAATAAATCGTATATCAGCATGTTAGACGGCGACTACACTGTTAAATTGTCTCAAAACGGAACCCAAAACAGTTAATTTCCCGTCTCCTTCGAGCATTAAATAATATGAATTTATTTAACCATTACTGATTTATTCTCTGCCTTATCCATCATTATATTTCTCTCACTCACTCACGGACCCTCAAGGGAGACGGACGTGTTTTAAAGCAGCGCATTAGCGACCGCTCGAGAGGATTAGCGACCGCCGGAAGGCGCACTCCCGTGGGCGAAATGGGAAAGGGCATGGCGGTGGATGTAAAGTGTATCATTTGCCGTAGAAAATTGAGAAATGGAGTCCAGTGTAGTGGGTGTTACTCTTGGTACCTCTTTAATTGCTCTAAGAGTAAACTGGAGGATTGCGTGAATGACAATTGGCAGTGCAGTAAGTGTGAAAGTCAGGAGAATCGAAGAGGTTTAGAAGAAAAAGAGGAGGTAATTGAAAAGCTGCAAGCAGATTTAAACATCGCTCGTGAGACAATTTTATGCCTTTCCGCTGAAAATGAGGAACTGAAAGCATCATTAACAGAGATGAGGTGGCGGGTGAAACAGCAAGTCGAAGATGATCTCCACTTTGTCCGAAGGTGTGATAAGAGGAAACCGGAAGATTTAAGGCCGACCAGAAGTGGAACAAGCTCATGTGACGCGGATGCCGATCGGGCTGGAGGAATACGGGAAAGCATCCTACGGAGAGAGCAGCCAAAGAAGCGAGGAGATGGAAGGAAGGATAGGATAAATGTGAGACCGAAGAGGGAAGTGCTTCCGATGAGTGAGGACATAGTGTCAAGGGAGGGGACGTCTCTTGGTGATCCAGGGTCACCCAAAGTGAAAATATTTGGTGATTCCATAATAGGTTTCGTCAGAGGTTGTGGCAAAAGTATCAATGAAGGCGTTCAGTGTTTTTCGGGGTAAGAGTGGAAAAATTGGACAATAAAATAGCTAATATGGCCAGTGAAGGTGATGAAAGTGTTGTCATAATTCACGTAGGGACAAATGACCTAAAAACTGCTAAGTCAGAAGACCATCTAATCGGTTTTATTTGGGATTTGGCGACCTCGGCAAAAAATAAGTTCAAAAGTGCTCAAATTGTCATTTGTGTAATTTTTCGTAGAAGGGGCATACATTGGAAGAGAATTGACGCCATAGACGAAGGCATAGAGTGGGTTTGCGTGCAACAAAGTCTGACATTTGTGGACCCGAATTGTTGGGTCGGTGACAGACACTTGGGCCGCGATGGAGTGCATTTAAACAGGAAGGGATCCCTGGTTATGTCTAATCTGTTTAAAAATGCCGCACTGAAGCTCAGTGAGCAGGGAAACATGTAATGGGCACAAGAGGTGGACCTCGCAATTCCAAAGGAAAGGAAGGTAAGGGCTTAATAGTTTTGCAGGTAAACTGCCGAAGTATTCTAAATAAAGTATGCCATTTCGAGACGTTAGTTGATGCATGTAATCCGGATATTGTGATAGGCACGGAGTCGTGGCTAAGTGATCTCATTATGCCAAACGAGATTTTTCCTCAAAATTTGGCAGTTTACAGAAGGGAAAGGGATGGTCGTGGAGGGTGGATATTCATACGTGTAGATAAAAACTTAATAAGTACATTGGAATGGGTAAGAAATGATTGTGAGATGATGTGTGTTCATGTTTAAGGTAGGAATGGAGGGAAAACTTTAAAAATAGTTGCTATGTACAGAAGCCCTAACGAAGGGATGTGCGCAGTGGAGATATTACATCTACATCTACATAATACCCCGCAAGCCGCCGCAAGGGCGTGTGGCGGGGGGTGTTAGGTCACCAACCGTAAAAGGGAACAATACCACATGCAAAACAACAACGTGGAAAATTACACCCACAGCAGCGCACACACTCATGCAAAAATCCCTTCATCCAACACTCATGCACACACATATACCGCAAACCAACAAAAAACTGCACCCTAGGATGCACCACGAAAGCCATCCTACAACACGCAAGCCAGGACACAACAAGCAAGAATGTGAAACACCACTACCATATGAACATGCACCACAAAACACTCTACCCCCCGAGGAGACTCTAAAAGGCAGGATATGCGAACCAACGTTGCAGGTAGCAGGAATTTCCCCCCGCGGAGAGGGACGAGGGATTGAAAGGGAGACTTAAAAACAGATGAACAGAACACGAATGAGGTCATTCGGAAAGAATGGGTTATTATAACAAAACACATAAGGTTAGTGGAAGAGCATGCATTTAAGTAGAACTAATTATTTTTTAGACGTTGAGGGTGGAAAGTGGAATTTTTGCTATCTATAACCCTGCAGTTGCTATCCCGTATTGTCCGTGGGAAGACAATACAGGATAGCAACTGCAGGATAGACGTAGATTGGAGGCTTTTGAAATGTGGGTGTGGAGAAGAATGGAGAGGGTGAAATGCACAGAGAAGGAAACAAATGAGGAAGTACTTGGTATGGTGGGCGAAGAGAGGGGTCTGTTGGGAGAAATCCTATGGAGGCAGGAATAGTGGATGAAGGGGGTATTGACCGGCAGTGGGATGCTGAAAATTGTAATTGAGGGGAGAATGTTGGGTAAACGAGGAAAGGGCAGGAACAGGATAGGGATGTTGGACGAGATAAAGAGAGGAAGGAAGCACATATAGATTAAGATAGGCTTGTTGTAGAGTAGGTTGTTAGGTTGTCTTTTGTTAGGAGTCATAAAATATTTCTTTGGTTGTTGTGTCCATCCAAAAACCTACCTTATCCGGTAAATTACTTAGTAATAATACTGATATATTCAATGATTGAATATTAATTCGAGCTAAAAAGTGTCGACTTTGTCACCTCTGTCTCTAAGTTGTTGATTCTTTTTGACTGTCGCCACGAATAGCCTTCCACGCTGATTCGATTCCAAAGAATCGATCAGCAAAAAGTCGATTCCGCCACACTAGGCGATCGTGCTCCCGCAGTCGATCTTTTCCGCTGACTGGAGGTGCGCATGCCCGTGGACGCGCATGCTTGCCGTGCACCACGGGGCGGGTGCTGCAGCGCCCCCTTTCCACCTGTAGCTGCTCCCGCCCGGCTGGGATGTGCCTCCCCCCGACACCCCCACGGCCTTCTCCTTCGCTCGACCCGCCGCTACCAATGTCTCTCTCGAACTCGTGAACGGACTTGCCCTCCAAGTGGGGACCCCATCCCCCCCCCTTCCCGCCTCTCTCATTGTCACACCCCCAAGGGGGGGGGGGGCATTGCCGCTTCAAGGCCGTGCGCATTCATTGAAAGCTGCATCCTCGGCTTCGATGCGGTGCAGCAATAAACAAGGGAGGATCACGGCTCGGAATCTATCGACTATTAAATCTACAAATTGTGAATCGGCCATCTAAGTATCCCTCCTTCTCTGCACTGAATCTTATTCAGAACAGTCATCTGGCTCAGAGAAGGTTTTCCTTGGAAACTCGGACCATTCACTACTGTAAGCCTAAACCAAAGCACAACTAACGTCACAAAAAATATCCCTAAACCCTAGGTTTCATATCCAAAAACCCATTCTTTAGTTCGGCATACTTCCTATCTCCCTTAATTTCTTCCTAAACATCTATTGTCTTCCACTCTCTCCTTCACTTTCTTAACATTTCTTTTAACCTCCTCCTGCCTCTAAGCATACCCTGCATTTATTTTGTCCTGCCTTCGAATTTCTTTCAAAACTGGCTTCTTTCTTTCCCTTATGCCATGCCGAGAACTACATCTTCCTTTTCCTTCCCGAGCACACATCCAACTGCCTCTACGACCAAGTTTAAGAACTATACAAAACTACGCTCCACATAAAAGATTTCGACATTATTTTCTTGAAATCCTTTCTTAAGGTGCCGTCATATCAACTGGCGTCTCTTTGCAAGAACCTCTTGTCCAAAAGAAATTCTTTCAATGAGGTCCACCACTTTGCTTACTCTCATCCAAAACACTTCCTAAATTGCTGAACCTGTTCCAGATTTTGTCTTTCATCTATTATGTTTATCTCAGCCTTTCTATTCCTTAAGAATCTCATTACCTTCATTTTCTTATGATCAATTATCATTCCGTATCCATGACACTCATTACACTAAGCGCTAGGTATTTATTGTAGCCCTTTCAACGATTGGATGGCTAACGCTTAATCATTCTCAAATTGATCTAGCAGTAGCGACAGTGACGACATTATTTGGGTGCCGGGACCAAGGCCATTTAGCGCCACTCACGACCCAATGCGTTCCTGAGATGATATGCGTGTTACTCTGACCGAATAAGTGTTCTATCAACATGAAGAAAGGGTTGATTTGTGCCTTGGGTCACTTTTATCCTACAAGAATCATAGGAGAATAGAGATGTTTATTAATTTCGTCCAATTCGCTCTGCCGAACTCTTTTTCTGAAGTCACTGAGCACAAAAATACATCCTCGCTATATTGTAGGTTCCTTTCTACTGGTAGCCTAACTATTCCTATGGCACCATGCGCACCCAACCTCTTTCGAAATACAAACAGATCTTCGCCTGAATCTTCCTTTACTCTCTTCTCCATCCTTTCGTTGATGACTTTAAGCAATGCCTTTTCCACTCGTGATTCCAAAATGGCATACTATATGTGTCATATACAGCTACATATACATTGAAGTAAAGGACATGATAACTCGTTTTCCGTGACCAGAGTGTCGTCTACGGAGCCTTTTCTAAGCCAGAGGGTATGAGAGCTAGGTGTCTTAAACAGACATCACCACTACTTAACCGTCTCCCTCTTGCATTTTGCATGCCTATATGTTATGGATTATGCTTCCCTAAACCTGAGGAGCCAGCAATGTCATGATGTAGCCTTTGTATTTCAGGAAGATACGTGACTCTTTCAATAAGCCCTTCGAAAAAATATAAAAACAATTATTTTGGGTAGGTTTATTTTCGAACATAGCCTCCTTTTAACTACAGGGTTCGTCCGGAAAATAAGTGTACTGAGCTCAGGAAAAAAAATTTATTACACTTTTACATATCTTAAGCTAATATTCCTCAAAATAGGACCCTTGTGAGTCGATACACTTGTTCCAGCGGCGTTCCCATTCCTGGAACGCTCCCGCGAAGGCATCATCGGGAACCTCTCGAAGACTCGTCGTCGACCTCTTCTCTGCCCTCCACGAACATCTTGTGCCACCGAAAGATCATGTTTCTGGACATGGCTGACTCCCCGTAAGCCTGGTTAATCATACCGACAGTTTCAGTGGACGATTTCCCAAGCTTTACCGCAAATTTGATGGAATAACGCTGCTCCAAAAACTTCGGCATCGCGTTCCGTGACGTGGGTCGAGCGTGGAGGTTCGCGTTAACAGAGCTCCTCACTACACCACAGCTCAGAGCCGGCTGCCTTTTTCAGCGTCGCTTGCCAACATACCCCCATCCAATCGCAGCCCGTCAGAGCGGTGCTGGGCGCGCCTGGAGCGGCGTGCCCAGCCCAGGAGTCAGTACACTTATTTTCCGGACGAACCCTGTAGATATATTTTTCCCATTGGATGTTGTATTAATTCGAACTTCATAATTCTCGCCATGGAAATAGCGCAAGTGAGTACCCGTGCATTGTCTTGAGGGAAGAGAGTTGTTTCTTTACCAAATGAGGACAATGTTTTCTTTATTCCTTCATTCAACCGGTGCAATAACGACCCATTATAATTTTCATTTATCGTTTACCTTTTTGGCAAGTAACTAATGTGGATGATTTTGTGTGCATGCCAAAAAACCGTGGCCATCACCTTGTTGGTCGATTTCAACGTCTTCGCCTTTAGGAACCCAACGTTTGCTTCGTCTCTGGAGTGTGGAAGTGTACCATCCATGTTTCGGCCACAGATTTGTATCGACGCAGAAACTCTTCATAATTGCGACGAAAAAGTGCCTAACTTACCTCCAAATCGACCACACGACTGCGTCAAATGTCCACTCAGACCAAACGCGGCACCCATCGCGCCCAGTTACCTTACGCATTCAATTTTAAATGTAAAATTGAAAACACTGTTCCTTGGGGCATACTGCAACTGACTGCAACTATTTCGCAAACTTAAAGACGTTGATCACTTAAAACCATATCGTGAATTTTGCCAATTGTTTCGTAGGAAAATGCTTCCACAAGCCATCCTGAGCTATACTCCTCATTTTCGTAAATATGGCCACTTATAAACTCATTTGGAACCAATTTTACACATGAGCAGTTGTGCCACAAACTTCATCCAACTCGGCTTCGATCACTTTAGGTGTTTTAAGCCTTTTTGAGAAAAGTGTTTAATCACCGAATGAAACTCACGTTTTCAATTTTTACTAATAAACAAACGTTTGTTGCTTCAATCAACTTTGGAAATGAAACCACGCGATGGATAGAGCTGAATGAAACCTTGACAACAGTCTAATGGGAGACGGGGCTTACCAAAAGCAAACGCTTTCCGAAAATGCGAGTACAATTTCTTGGATTTTCTGTGGAGTTATTGAATGACTCACTTACTCATGTAGATTCTCTCTTTTGGTCGCAGACCACATTCCCCTCTTGATGAATGGTGGCATTTATCTCTGTTGTTTCTTTATTAAACACATCCTTGTAATGCTAATTAAATAATAAAGAACGTGTGAAAAACGCGAAAGGAGATGCAATTTTTTCAGCTATCTATGGTGATACCATAACATGATTAATCAGTTTGATGGTTTTCAATAATCGGGTTTTAATGGAATATTGCGGCTACAAATACACTCGGCGAAACTCTCCCGCGGGAGCCATGGCGACGGCGTAAATATGCATTTGTGTCGGTAGAGTGGATAGACCAACAGCCATAACGCACGTGTCTATTGAAATTCAGTTACAAACTGGTAGCTCACTTCTCTCATGCAGCCATAGAAGGAGATGTTTGACAAGGTATAACATTTATGATTCATAAGTCATATAGTCGTCGATCTCGTATTTGTAATAACGCAGCAGGATACCATTTTCGTACAATATTAGGTACCTAAACAATAATAAAACGCTAATCAACTCGAGGGTAGGTGATGAATAGAGTTCACCCAGCACTAAGCCCTTTACGGCGTGTAAAATTCACACATCAGGGTGTAAAGGGGGGGGCAGATCTTTTCACTGTTATACCGGTTATGGTTTCACTGGAAGAGCTGGTATCCGAAAATTCTCACAGCTTGGGTGGAGCTGAGGGTGCCTGGAGAGACGTGCCCGGGAATTGAATCCGGGCCCTACGATCAGTAGTCCAGCGCTCTACCCCTGGACTACCATATCACGCACCTGAACACTACGTGATACCAATTATTTTTTTGGATTCCTCCAGCATTAGTGTTAGGTTCTAATGAACGGTTTGGCTGTCTCCTTACATAGGGCAGTATAAGTGCGCCTAAGAGCTTTACGGGAAATAATTGTTCAAAGGGCACATTTTTAATAATTTAATAACCTTTAATAAAGAAAAAGTTCAAAGAAAGGCAGCAAGATATGTACTCGGAAGGTACAAAATAACTGATAGTGTCACAGAAATGTTGGATGTACTGAAATAAGAGAGTTTGAAAAATAGAAGAAAAAGGAGTAGGTTAGGCGCGATGTATAGAATTGTTAAAAAGGACGAAGCGTGGGAAGATTTATGGCAAGGGTTAGAAAAGCCTAAGTTTAAGGGAAAAAACGACCATAGTTTCAAAATAAAAATAAGTACGCAAAATATAAATAATAAAAAATACTCTTTTTAAAATAGAACTTTAATTGATTGGAACCAGCTGCCCGGAGGCTTGTTTGACTCTTTTCCATCCAATTTTGGAAGTTTTAAGTATAAATGTAAAGCAGCCACTGGGTAATAAACTTCATTGCAGTTATTAAAATATTGTTTGTATGTGATGTGGACGGCATTTTATATGTGATGTGGATGTGTCATTTTATGTAAGAATATTTTGTCTCCTATCTGTTTTCCTAGTGCGTGTATGTATGTATGATCGTTGTAAGAGTGATCAAACTCGACCGTTGCCACCAGGAAAATTGCCTAATTGAAACTTAATTCTTAAATCAACAAATGAATTTGGTCGACCAACGCGATGCTCGTCTATAGAGCTACGGCCTCGTTTTAACTCTGCTACCCAAAATTTTACTTTTGTAAACGAAGGAGCAGACTCACCCAGAGTAGAATCCAGATCAGCTTTTATATTGATTGGGCTGAGGTCTTTCAAATAAAAAAGAATGCACGGAAATTTCACTCAATTCACCCTCTACCAATTTGGGCGCTTGGGCACGACGCGACTGACGCAACCTTACTTGAGGTGCTGACTTGATAGTGACGCGTACGAGTGCATACCAGTAGTAGGTATTACAGTTAATTAATTGTTTGGAATTACATTATGTTTTTCAACTTCCTGTCCCTGAATGGCGATGCTGCCAACCAAAAGGGTTCAGGGATGCAACAATTTCGGAGTGTAAAAATCATTCGCCTTGGCAGGGATTCGAACCCGGATCCCTCAATGTTCGATCGAGTGCTTTAGCCAGTTAAGCTAGGGTTCAATTTAGTCTTATTCGGTCTAGTATGTTACGCTGCTAGTGTTTACATTGTACACATTGTCAGCTTACAGATTATGGTTACAGCATATTTTTTTCTTTATAAATATATGTATATATGTATGCATAAACATACACATGAAGACATTTGCTTGTGTTCCCGCAGGGAAACATTTGATAGTAATGGGGGATTGGAATGCGACGGTAGGCGAAGGAAGAGATAGTATGAGGTGGGGGACTACGGATTAGGCACGAGGAATGACGCAGACGCAGGTATACATGGAAAATGCGAGGTGCCTCAGAAAGGTATCAGCTAGATTATATTGTGGTCAGACACTGGTTTAGGAACAGCGTGAAAAATTCGCACAGCTTCCCGGGAGCGAATTGCGGGCTCTGACCACAATTTAGTTGTTATGAAATGTGGCGTCCGTTTCAAAAAGATAAGGCAGGGACGGCGGGTTAGAAAATGGAATGTAGAAGCATTGGTTAAGCATTAAATGGTTTAAAAAGGAAGGAGTACAAACAAGCGGTGGAGGAAATCATGGAGGATGGCAAAGAGCTAAGTACTATCGAAGAAAAATGGGAAAATATCAAGAAAGGGTTATCGAAAGCCGCAAAAGACACTATTGGAACTGTTAACGCTAAAAGGACTAGGAAACCATGGATCACGGATGAGATGATTACAAAGATGAATGAGCGGAGAAAATAGAAAAATGTAAATACAGATTTAGGCACAATGAAATACAAGGAATTAAAAAATAAATTGAGGCGGGCAACAAATAAAGCAAAAGAAGCATGATGGAAGACGCAGTGCGAGGATATGGAAAGTTTGCAGAGGAAGGGTGAAATTGGTGCGCTGTACAGCAAAGTTAAATCTTTATCGGGGAGTAAGAAAGGGAGAGCTATGCTAACAGTTAGAGATAAGGTGGGTAAGATAATAGTAGACGCAGGAAAGATCCAAGATCGATGGGAGGAATATATAGAAGAACTCTGTTGACCAACAAAGTTAGGCATAGAAAAGGAAAATGACGTAGAGTAAGATAGCTTAGGTCCAGGCCTACTCGACGATGAGATAGAAAGGGCACTAAGGGAGATGAAACTAAATAAGGCCGTGGGGCTGGATAGCATTCCCGCCGGACTATTGAAATGTTTAGGGAAATGTAGGAGGAAGAGGCTATATGGGCTGTTTCGCAGTATCTATGAGGAAGGAATCTGGCCGAAAGACTTTGTGAGATCAATTTTAGTTCCTATTCCGAAAAAGGTGAAGGCTACATCATGTGAGGACTACAGGACGATAAGTTTGATATTTAACGCAGCTAAAGTGGTTCTCAGGATCATAAACAAAAGGATATAGAGTAGAGCAAATGATTACTTGGGGGATGATCAGTTTTGGTTTAGGAAGGGGAGAGGTACGCGTGATGCCATTGCAGTAATGAGATTATTAATCGAGAGGAATATAGAATACAACCAGGAGGTATTTGCCTGTTTTGGTAGATTTAGAAAAAGCGTTTGATGGAGTGAATTGGGAAAAACCAATGAGTATATTGCGGAAAATAGGAATAGATTTGAGGGAAAGGAAGCCTATCCGTAATCTGTATATGTCTCAGACGGCTCAGGTACGAGTGGGGAACGGGGAGTCCGGATGGGCAGAGTTAGGAAGAGGTGTAAGGCAGGGTTGCCTATTATCACCGTTGCTGTTCAACCTGTATGCAGAGGAAATGATTAAAGAGGCATGGGAAGAACTGGAGGTAGGAATGAAAGTGGGCGGGGAATTCGTAAAATCAGTTAGGTTTGCTGATGACCAAGCTTTAGTTAGTCAGTCAGCCAAGGGGTTGCAAGTATTGCTGAGGGAATTGGAAATTCATTGCGAAAGGTATGGAATGAGAATCAATATTAATAAAACAAAGGTTACGCGATTCTCTAGAAAGAAAAAGGCAAAGGTAAACATCAAATTAGGAGGGCAAAAACTAGAGCAGGTAGAACAGTTTACGTATCTCGGTAGTTTTTTGGACCAACACGGTCAAAGTAGTAGGGACATAAGGAGAAGAATTGCTCTAGGCAAAGAGGCTTTTACAAGGAGAAGGGAGTTGATGACAGGGACGTTGAGTAAGGTTATTAAGAAAAGACTCGTAAAAACTTTGATATGGAACGTAGCTATGTACGGCGCGGAAACGTGGTCATTGAAGCAGGAGGATAGACGTAGATTAGAGGCTTTTGAAATGTGGTTGTGGAGAAGAATGGAGAAGGTGAAATGGACAGAGAAGAAAACAAATGAGGAAGGACTTGGTATGGTGGGCGAGGAAAGGGGTTTGTTGAGAGAAATATTATGGAGGCAGGAAAAGTGGATGAAGGGGGTGTGGACTGGCAGTGGGATGTTGAAGACTGTGATAGAGGGAAGAATGTTAGGCAAACGAGGAAAGGGAAGGAACAGGATAGGGATGTTGGACGGGATGAAGGGAGGAAGAAAGTACCTAGAGATGAAGAGGGACCTGATGTAGAGTAGGATGTTGTGTTTTCATAGGAATCACTAAATATTTATTTAGGAGCTGTGTCCATCCAAAAACCTACCTTAACCGGTAGATTACCCAATAATAATAATACATACAAATACATACACATAAACATAAATATGCATATACACACTTACATAGACATACATTCATATACATTGCATAAAACAATTGTGACCATGAAGAATACTGTGGAAGGAAATAATGAAGGCAGGATTCACAAGATATTGAAGGAAATATTTGGATTAGTAGCGGAACATTACATTTGGCTGGAGTTATCTACATCTACATAATACCCCGCAAGCCGCCGCAAGGGCGTGTGGCGGGGGATACCTTTGAAGCACAGTTATTCAGAAAAACAACTTTTTAACCACGGACGAAGTGTGTCCGGTACCGGGGGCAGCCACATCCGTTCCACCAATGCTTGCATGACTTTAGCGGAATGTTTATTCGCGGTTCTCAACTGTGTGAATTCCACGATTAGGGTGGTCATTATAAAGGATTTGAAGCTCGGAAAGAGCCGAAAATTCAAGGTGATCAGATTTATGTCGGTAATGGCACCACCATCGAACATGTCCCAGGTTTTAAAGATCTTTTTTAGAGCTTCCTATTCTCTGATTTTATCGTTGCATTCAAGGATCAGATGCATGACGTTGTCTATTCGACCGCATGTCGGACAAAGGGGCGAATCGGCTACCTGTAGGTGATGCCTCACTTCCCTCGTCATGACTGTGTTCGCGATTAGGTTAAAAAGTCCACCACGTGCCTCATCGTTCGCCCTGCTGGTCGCCCAGTTTTTCCAAGAAATCCCTCTTTTTTATATACTTTGTTGCTGCTCGGTAAGCGCTCTGACATACAGGGTCTTGACCCTAATAGCTTCTCCATCTCGCAGGAGAGAAGCGACTTTTTTCGTTTCATCAAATGCCCTCCGGTGGCATACGTCGCGTGCGAGTTCCTGCCACGCGTCCGTGAGGAGTGCCTTGCGCCACGCGTCGTCACCGCCGAGGATGCGCAGGCTGAGCTTCGCGTAGACCACCTTCGCCTTTAGAGCTGTATCGGTTAAATTGAGATCACCCTACCCAAAGCCAACTTCTTCTCCCACCAGAACCCTAAGATTTTGAGCGAGGGCGCTTCTGACCAACCGATGGAGGTCGAGGGCCGGTTGCCCTTTAGCAGCAAAAACCTGGATTTTAGGTTGTTGAGGAAGATATCGCCCTGCTCATATGACGTTAATATGTCGTAGGCTAGAGTCATGTGGGACGGGTCGTATATGAAGAGGGTTATGTCGTCAGCGTATGCGACGCCCAGGCAGACGGCGCCGTGACGGCGTACCCCGATTCCACTGCTCTGCAGTCGTCTGAGTATGGGGTCTAAGGCAAAGGCGAACAACAGCATTGACAGCGGGCAGCCCTGCCGAACGGAGTTACTGACGGTGATGGGCAGCGAGTTGGCATTCTTTATCCTAATTATAGAGTATGTTCCGGTGTACATCGTTGAGACGGTATGAATGAAGTACTC
Organism: Hetaerina americana; assembly: GCF_022747635.1. Taxonomy (NCBI): domain Eukaryota; kingdom Metazoa; phylum Arthropoda; class Insecta; order Odonata; family Calopterygidae; genus Hetaerina; species Hetaerina americana. The sequence continues at coordinate 4,516,599 of NW_027286775.1, read as the reverse complement.
GGGGAAGGCCATCGTCTTGAGCACGGTGAGAATCCATTCGATCCGGACCAGATCAAATGCTTTCTAAAGATCGATAGCTAGCAGTGATAAAAAACAATCGCCATACAAGGGCGCGGAAAAAATGTCGCGAATTAAAATTGCTGCATCGAAGATGTTTCGCATTTTCGACACGGCGTACTGGGATGGAGAAAGGACGATGTCGGCAGCAACCGTCATTCTATATCGTAGGACGTGCGCCAATATTTTATAATCTGCGTTTAAAAGGGCGATTGGCCGGAAGTCGTTGAACTACTTTGGCCGCGTCTTCTTTGGTATAAGCGTTATCACGGCGGTCCGCTGACTTGCAGTCAGAGAGCCGCTGGTTAAAATGCAGTAAAATGGTGGGTTAAAATAAGTTTTAAATCATCCCAGTACGCTAAATAAAATTCAAAGGGTAGGCCGCCCAAGCCGGGTGCCTTGCCCTTTTGGAACATAGTGGAGACGCAGTCCAGTTCGTCTGAACTTTTGACTCGACATAAATCGTATTTTTGATCTGTGGACAGCGTAGGATGAGGGGGTGTGTCTCCCTCCTTTTACGGAGAATACCTGCTGAAGGTGTTTTGAAAGTGCCGGGCCGCTTCCCTAAGGAGTTCGGTGTAACCGGCGGCGGTTCTCTGACAGGGATTCCGTCTATATCGGAGCCGGAGTTGGATTTCATCCAGCGCCGAAGCTCTGATAGCGTTAGGGGGCCCCCTATATCCGTGACCAGCTCTTTTTGCCACTTTTGGAGAGCGTATATTTGGAGCTCGTGGCCCAGTATAATTCTTTTAAGGACGGCACTTGGGCGTGGAAACCCTCCGGCGCCGTATCATTATGCAGGAGCTTTTCCAGCACTCGGCGGCAGAAGGAGATGGAGTAATTTTTTCCCTACGCCACTCAAAGTTTGCCTTTGGATACAGGGTGACAATGCGGGGTTTGAAAACCTCGTCCCACCATACAGCGAGGTCTGCACCGGGATGGAGAGCCGCGATCAGTTCGCACACCCGGGTGCGGATGGAGTCGCGGCGAGTCGCGTCCTCCAACAAGCAGAGGTCCATGCGCCTCAGCGATGAGCGTGCGCGCCCTGGGGTGCGTCCGGGCACGTAACTCTCATGATCACTGTGCAGTGATCAGAGAAGGATACCGAGAGGGTGTCCACTGTCTGGGCATCATTCTTTAGGGATGCCGAGACGAAGAGGTAGTCAATCCGCGTCCGAGAGTTAGGCCCTGATCGCGTGAAGGGGGCGGGACCGGCGCAGAAAGAACGCACTGCGTCAATCGCTCCAATGGAGTCGAGCATCAGTGAGAGCGCCCGGCTTGGATAGTATATCACCCTATCCCTGTTCGAGGCACTATCTTCTCGGAGGTAGATGGAGTTAAAATCTCAGCCAAATATGGCCTTCCCCGAGAAGGAATACAGGTAGGGGAGGAGAAGTTCATTGAAATATGTTTCGCGCTCTGCGCTCGCCCGCTCACTGGAGGGAGCGTAAAGGTTCGTGATATGGATACCATTCACGATAACGGACGTTATTCGGCCCGAGGGGTGGCGGCGAACATGAGAAAACGGAATGCCATTTCGGACTAGGGTGGTGGTGCCAGAATGACGTTCGGCGGAATTGCCGATAGCCTGAAAGATGTTTGCATCCCAGACTATGTCCTCCTTTACCTCTTGAAGGAGGATTACATCAGCCCTAAGATCGCGGAGAAAAAGATGGAGGACTGCAATTTTTAAAGCGCTATAAACGCCAGCAATATTAAGCGAAATAATATTCATTGGTGGAATGAGAGGACAGCTATGGGCACCGGACATCACTTACCAGAGTCCTGGTCATGGCTTACGTCGCTTCGGTCGGCACTCGAACCCGGGCAACGAGTGCTTCACCGCTTCCCGGGACGCTTCGTCCGACGGGTCGACGATCGAGATCTCAAGTTGTCCCAGTTGTACCGCATACCTCCCCTCCGACCTCGTCCGAAGAGGAAGAGCCAGCCGTGGTCTCTACGAAGAGCGGGTTACACGGCAGCGTTCCACGGGGGGCCCTCTTCGAGCGAGCACAGCTGGGGGACCGTCCCAGCCCAGGAGGTGGCCTCAGGGGAAGGGGGCGGGGTGGCGGACTGGAGGTCATCTGCCGAAGGGGCCCCGTCGGGAGAAATCAGATGAGATCGGTTGAATTGGGCCGTTTCTAGAGGAGCCCTGGGAAGATCGTCGACACGTTGGCTGTCCTCAAAGGAGAAGGACGATGAAAAGTCTGGGATTTTTGACGTCGACAAAGTTTTACTCGTACATGTGTCAACTTCCGCGGCTGGAGATACTTTCTTGATTTTCCGTTGTAACGGAATCGAGGGGCCCGCCGTTGGACAAGGGGGACAATCGCAATCGGATGCATCCTCCTCCGCTGTAACCCGTGATTCTCCGGGAGTTGGAAGCCCGTGATCCAGGGATTGCGGGGAGAGGGCGTCGGTGGTGTGGCCAGGGAAAAGAAGGACGCAGGATGATCCGTCCTCTTCTGACGGGGTCACGGAGGTTGGGAGCCGGTGGTTGAGAGAGTATATCTGAGCTGGTAGGGAACGCAGCTTGATCGATGTTCGAAATCAGCAGAGCAGTGTCGTCCGTCCTCTTCTTTTTCGGATCCCTTTCTTCCGTTGACGACTTTCGCTCCCTCTAAAATTTCCCTCCAAGTGGAGGGGGATGCAGGGGTTCGGCGGGAACAGCTGGGGGCGCACCCTCTATAAGTATCAGCGACCGCGCCCTCTCCTCTACAGCCATATAGGACTCATCCACCTCCTCAGCGGTGTTCGGGTTGGAGGCCAAAAACATTGCGTCCGCATAGCTTCTCCCTCCCTGGTTCCGAGGGCAGGCCTTGCGCTCGTGGTCTTCTTGGTTGCAACGGGCGCAGGTACCGCGCTGACCCTCGTAGATGGTACTGGCCCGGTTGCCACCTATGTGGAGGTACGAGGGGATATTTCTTTCGACCGTCATTCGCACCACTCTCGTACCTGTCAGCACGCGCGCCATCTTGTCACCCTCCCATCTATTCTCCCACGAGCGATGGATTTTTCCAAAACGTTGAAGCTCGCCTGTTATATCTTCGAATGAGGTTTCCACGGGGAGACAAAGAACCCTGACATTACAAGGGCTACCGGAGGTCTCGTCAATGGTAATCGTCGTCCTCGGACCATTTAGGGATGGAAACGGTAGTTTTCGTGGGATATTATCTAGTAGAATCCTCTTCATAGCAGCTTCAGTTGCCAACTTCAGGAATACCAAATGGCGGTTATATCCAAATTGGATCGCCACAATCTCTTCGGGTGTGAGGCTCAGCGACTCTAGTGTGAAGAGGTGGACGTCCAACGGAGTAGGGGGCGTCGCCTTCTCATCATCTTCCAAGGCGAGCGTGTTCACGCGACGTACGACCATTTGGAAACAAATCAAATTGAGCACGCCAGCGCGAAAAAAAGGGAGAGCAAGAAATAAAAAAAAAACACTCGTGTGCACTCCCTCCCCGCTACACGCACCCGGCGGTAGAAAATAAAAAGGAGCCTAAGCTCTACACCAGGAGTCAAGGTCAGTCTTGATCCAGCAAACAAAACGAAAGCACGGCCTTCCCGGCGGAAGAAGTCGAGATTCAAACCGCACGCTTCTTGATGAATTAGGCGGTCAACCGCCGCTCGAAACAAAACACGATCGGAACCTCGATATCCGAGAAAGTCCGGCAGTGCCGCTCTCCAGATCCCGGCGTCCGATGCTCCGGTCGCCCACGAATTTTAGACACTCGGTGAACACAGGCACGTCCTGCTATCGAGGTGTCCCCTTAAAATCTGAAATTCTGGGGGCTTTAAAGGAACAAAATCATTTTTACACCCTAAGATTGTTGCATTGAAATGCATATTAGCGGATGACTCCGTTTAAAGTTACCTTTGCGGCATCCTCCGCAGTTTCTTGGAATTTGGGTTCATAAATATTCGATTTGTGGAGTAAAATTGTCTCGGGTAGAGGTTTGGCAAAATATCTTTTGAGTGGAAAGCCTCAGTCGGTAACCATCCCTCGCCACTGCCGCCCTCCCACCGAACCCAGCGCTAATTGCGGGGAAGGAATGGAGGGAGCCCGCACCGCCGCGAACGAGGCTTACACGTCCCCCCCCACCCACCCGCACTCGCCCCCTCGGAAAGCCGATAAGGTGACTCTTGAAATGCCAAATGTCCATCCCCCTTGGTGCATCCATTTGCTGCGCTATGATACCTTATAAGCGCTTCAATGCACCCAAGAAAACAAATGGCCTAATGTGTTTCCGGCCTGAACATACGCAGGCCACGAGTGAACGCGTTCTTCTGTCGCCGGAAAGTTTATCCGTTAGTTAATGATAAAATAAAATGAGTAGTATTATTCGATTGTGTGGCATTAGTTTGGCGGGCGAGGTAATCGAAATTCAATTTCCCGACTCGTGATTTACTATACTTTTTCTATATTTTTGGAAAAAGAGCAACTCCCTTCTGAACGCCTACTCCGTAAGGAACACCGAACACCTCGCTCACGACCTCTCCTAGGTGAAACACATACGGGGAATATGTTGACACTCTAGCAAAAAAATTGGATAAATTAGAAGAGTACTGGGTAAGTGTGATGAAAAGTTCAAAGAGAAAAGTCATCTTTCACTGGTTAGGCCTCATTTAGAATATGCTGTTTGTACTATATGGGATATTCACGAAGTTGGATGAATTACCGATCGGATTGCGCGCAGTGTAAAGGAACTAGATTTGTAAAACGCTGTTATGATAAACTTGGTAGCGTATCCAAAATATTGGAGGGCCTAGGCTGGGAATTACTCACGGATCGAAATTTACAGATTAAATTACAGATTGAAGCTCTTGCATTAATTGGAAGGTCTTATTAGCAGTGATGTTGAAAATGTATTATTACCCCATCATACTTCGGTAGGAGAGATCATGTTAATGAATTTAGAGGGATTAAGTGCAGAACAGATAGATTTAAGACGTCTTTTTTTCCAGGAACGATAAGGGATGAGAATAACATTGTCTGACAACGATAGGGTTATATTCGGGTCAAAATTAGTCTGATGTGTATCCACCCCTTCCCACACACCATAGCGATGGCTAGTAGGGTACTAAAATAACTGGCTAAAATATTTTTGATTAAAATTCGTTCAATGTTTAACGAGGTACACAAGATTCGGGTAATAACCCACTGTGATTTCTCGAAGTACCTCAGAATGCAGTTCCTAATGCCTCTAACGTATTGCTCGCTTCACGCCTTGTAGCTTCACGTTACATCTGAATGCTCGAGATCTGATTCTGGAAGGATTCCTGACTAACTGTCCTTCGCGTCAAAGGGGCCTTAAGGGAAAAAATAGATTTTGTGAAATATCTGGAGGCGCTATGATCTTCTTTTTTCATATTTTGACCATTCAAGTGAAGAGGTTTGAAGCGTGAACTTTTGAGGTAGTGCCACGACTAAATCGCAAATTTCGCGGAAAAAAGTCACGTCGTCAAGTTGTATGGTTGATGCTGAAACCCCAATCCTGTTTCGATAGTTTTTCTTTTCCGTGTGGAAATCCCCTCTGCCTCTTCCTATTTTGGTAGTTTTCTTGCTCTTTCATTTTGCGATCAATCGTCCTAAATCTGTATGATGTGTTTAATATATATTTTTAATAGTGGTTTTCTTTAAAATTTTATTTTTGCCTATTGTAATATATAGGTTTCTCTGATGAGTGTGCGTCGCTCGCGTGAGAGGGGTCGTTCACATGATGTTCAACGTGTGCAATAGTGAGTCTGAAAATCGTGAATTTGACATGGTATCCATTTTGGAAGTTCTCAAAGTTTTCAATTTTTTTTAAATGGTGTGGATGTATTTATTATGTATCGAATAATGCCATCAACATCGCCGACTACTCCATTCTAAGTAGGTGCGGTAATCGTAACCTTTGTGAACAAATGCAGTAAGTCACGAACGAAGGGTGCCCCATTGAAGTGGCTCCCTTGTGCATTTTATGGTAAGACGCTTCACATAAGAAACTGCGTTAAACATCAATCGCCGATTCCAGAAAACATGATGAAATTGGTTAATAATATATTGCTCGAACATGATGTTGGTCCAAGATCCAGGCATTCTTGACTCGTCCGTCCACGTTCCCACGCCCGGGCCGTCTCCCGAGAACACTCGCACCTCTCCGCGGGAGATTACGGACGAATCGGTGGTCGGTTGAGGGTCTGACGACCCATTAAGAGTGGGAACGCTGTTAAATAAGAGGGCGAATTTCGGGCGGAGTTGAGCCAGGTCGAGTGAGGTAAGTCTGAGGAGGCGCGAAGGGAAAGTTTTACATTTGTCGTAGGGAGAGAGGGGGGAGTGATTGCAGGTGTTTAGGTGAGGTGAGACTGCCGGGGGGTTGCCCGAGGGTTGGGCGAGGAGGCTTTGGGGAGCGGGAGTTCCCGTGGAAGGGGTGTGTCCCGAGGGACTGAGTGGACGCTTCGGGTGCTCTCGGGAAACACCCTGAACGTTTACTTTCCCTGGCCTTCCGCAAGTTGATGGGAATGAGTGGCTTCCGGTTGCCCTTTCGTGCAATCCGGGTGGGGTTGGCGACCCTGCGCCTTCCCGGCTTGGTCGCGTCTCGATCCTTCCGAGCGGAAAATCGTCTTGTGGGGGTTTTCTCGCCCGTGGTCAATCAATGGATGGACCTTAGCCGGGGGAGGGATTGGGCATGCTTCGGCTGACGAAGAGGGCGGGCGGGGGGGGGGCAGGGCTCTTTGAGGGAAAAGGCTTGGCAGGTTGTGGAGGGCAAGGAATCACACATTTGGAAGGGAGAAGGTGCGGTTGGCTTCGAAGGAGAGGAGGGCTTTAGTAAATTAGTGATTGGATGCAGGGAGAGTCGTCTCTCCTTCGCTCCCTCCTTTCTGAAGGCCCGATCCAAGAAGCGGCTCGACACCTTCCTGCCTGCTGTGTTCGCCGGACGAAAGCATCGAACGCCTCTGTCAACCGTAGCGATGAAACTACTCCTGTCGTCTTCGATGGGGAGCATCTTTTCTCCTCTTGCTTCGATTAAAATATGGCATCTTTTGTCTTACGTTTTTTATCGGTTGACATTTTTATTTTGCTATTAACTGTTCTCATCTACGTGCAGTTGATGCAATTCCGTCATCTAAACCTTAAAACACTGCAATCATGACATTTCTCGTCAAAGTAATGTTTTTCAAGGTACTGCCAACTAGCGACACATCTTGCATCTCTATAGAAATATATTACACTTAGTGAACGTGGCTATAGTTTACTACTTATCCATTATATGAAATATTTTGCATTTTTATTGGGTACTTACTTTAACAAACTTAATTTGGATGTTGCATGCCTGGTATGGATTCACCTACTGCCACGCATCCTAGCGGTGGCTTGCGGGGCACCATGTGATATAAGATTTACGGAAATCAACTAGGTTCCGTTAGTTCCGTTTTAGTATTTCAATTGCTCATGTCCTTTCCGAAACAAGGTCCTTGGGAGTCGGCACTTGACCAAAGCTTCCTTCACCGGGAATTTGGTATTCGGAATGAGAATTTCTTCCCTCGGTAAAATTTTGAAATAAAATGATGATGCGATACGTATCACAGAAACTTTTCTACCGTGCTACGTAGAGTTTACGATTCTTGTCGGTAGTTATTAGTGTACATTTTTAAAAGAAATAAAAGTCTTTCACTCGGTCCACACCCCGAGTTTGCCTGACACTTCCTCTTCAAGTGCCTTTCTGTTCCAGAATTCAACAACCATAATGGCTACGTCAACTATTGTAACAGCTGCACAAATTAGTTTAGTAGATTTTTATGGAAAACGAGTTTCTTAAATTCTTTAGCCTTGAAAACCTTATGCTTCCGATATTTCTCTTTTCTCTTCCTCTAAAGTAGATAATACACTTATAATATTGTAAAATGTTGTTTTTGTCAGTGCCCATGACTCCAAACATAGGCATTACAAATTATGTTAATCATTTGTAATACAAAGGCATTCTGAGCTTTGTGCAAATGATTAGATCTCGACTTATAGCTGCTGGTGCCGTTTTAATGGATAAATGTCTTCTCTTCGCAGATCGAATAGCATAAAATTCGCACATCAGGGTAAAGGTCAGTCCTTACCCTTTGCTACCTACCAGTATGATGTACCAGGAAGTTCTGGTACCCAAAACATCACACTGCTTGGGTGGAGCTGAGAATGCTCAGAGGCGTGACTAACTAATCGTATCCGGGCCCTCTGGTCAGCATTCCAACCCTCTACCCACGGGATAGTCACGCCTCCATTCTCGAAATGTATGCCCTGAATTAATATTGAACAAAAGTGACGACTACTGTGTTAGTCTACGCAAGATCGTCCAAATCTTACCTTGGTCTTTTTCAACTCTCACACTTCTTCTACTAGACCTATTAGTGGTTCACCATTCTTCTCAGATCTCTATCGTATCTATTAATGGTTTTCAGAATCTCTATTATCCTGTGATGTTGGATCTTTACAAATACCTTTCCATATTTCTCAAAACGCACGTGGATTTCAGAGTTCACGTCTCTGAATTGGATTTGCCCACTGAAAAATACCTCTGTTGTTGTTGATCCGTCTATTGTTATTACTTGGGTTGGTGCCATATTAGTTTTGCGCTTCTTAAAATTCTTCTTTGGAAGGCTTTCAAGGATACTGTCTAAACGAGGTATAAGACTTATTGATCCATAGTATATCCTCGCATTTTTTGACTCCTCATTTTTGAAAAATCCGTGAAATCTTACTTAATCCATTGCTTTAGGATATCCCTGGTGTTGTACACAGTTTATTTGAAAAGAAAGAGCCGTTTTCGTAATTTTAATATTGGCGGGTTAAAGCAAAGTTGTGAAAATTCAGGGCCATCAATTCATTGTTTCCCATGCCTCTGAAATTATTGTGTTGATTCAGTAGCCGTTTGCTTGTGGGTGAATGCAAAAAAAAACAATGTCCGTAAAAATCGTTATTCCTGCCGATCGCAAAGTGCTTGCTATGATCCGATGTTTGTGTTCAAAAGGATCATAAGCTTCCCAAATGCATCCAAGTGTTGAGGCTAGTGTTTATGGATCTGCAGTAATGAGTAACGGAAAAGGTTTCATCTACATCTACATAATACCCCGCAAGCCGCCGCAAGGGCGTGTGGCAGGGGGGGGGGTTTCACCGTAATGGTGTCGAAACTTGCACCCAAATGTCCACAATATGTGAATGATGATGAGCAGGCCCAGTGCCCAGCCCGATGAAATCTTCCAACAATTGCGATAGCCGCGATGTGATGGACGTTCAATGATTGGTGCTCTGGCTGTTGAATGAACTCTTTTTTGGACGAAAAACTATCCACACGGTTTTAACTGAAAATCTCGGATATCACAAATTGTATGCGGGGTCGATACTGAAAACGCTTACCGGCCAACACCAAGAGCAAAGGATTTTGAGAGGACGAGCGTTTTTGGGCCGGTATCCCGACCTTGCATCTAGTGACCCTTAACCTCTTATTGTACTTGAAATAGCTGTTTTGCACTCAACGGTTTGTGTAGGCGAGGAAAGACTCGAGACGGCTGTTGTCGAGTGGTCTGGCAACAATTCCTGGGCGGCCAACTTGTTTGCCTTAAGGAAGCTGGCACCCCCTTATGAAAAGTGCGAAAAAGTTAACGGCCATTATGTACGAGGGTCATCCGGAAAGTAGTACCCGTTCGTGCCGCATGAAGTGCTGACGACGCGAGTAGCCGCTGGACGAGGTCAGATAGCTTCAGTGGCTTGTCTGCCTTCTCTGAGCCAAGTTGCGTGACGCTAGCATTGCCTGTGTTGTTTCTGTGATTGTTTACAATGTTTAAAAAAATTGAGAACGCCGCCAGTTGTGAAGTGAGGGCAGTGATTAAATTCCTCAATGCAAGAAACGTTCGCCCATGTGATATTCATCGCCAATTAAAGGAGGTGTATGGAGACAATGTAATGGACGAGTCGTCTGTTCGGCGGTGGTGTCGCAACTTCAACATGGGGAGGGGGAACACACACGACGATGAGCGTTCGGAGAGACCGTCTGTCATTACAGACCAACTGGTGAGCTCAGTTGACGAATTCGTGAGGAACGATCGGCGCGTCACAATTGATGACATCTGTGAGCATTTTCCCAATGTTTCTCGAACAATTGTTCATGAAATTGTTAAACACCATCTGCATTATGCAAAAATTTGTGCAAGATGGGTCCCTCGCGTATCTCAATGAGCTGGCGGCGAAGGACTATGCAGCAGGAATACAGAAACTTGTCACACGTTATGACAAATGCCTTAATTTGCTTGGAGATTATGTTGAGAAGTAGTTTAAAGTATCCTCTTTCAAATAAAATTTTTTATGTTTGTTAATATTTACTTTTGTCTTTTTATTTCACGAACGGGTACTACTTTCCGGATGACCCTCGTATATAAAAATGAACTAGGTTTGCAAGAGACTAAAATCGCCAATAAAAACTTTCTCTTACGGATATACTTTTTTAATACCAAACGGACCTTACTCTTTAATATAGCCTTGGCATTCTTTGTAAACAAATTGATTTCGTCGTCGCCCATACGTTTAAAGGATTCAGCTTGCACTCCTCTGGACCAGGAGTCTCTCCATCCTTCATCTGTTTTATTTTATTTCTTTATTCTGAAATTATCATTTTTAGACTTGTGTCCATTTCTGTCGGTCCATATCTGGTCTTTCATTTTGGAAAAGTTGTTCAACATTATTTGAGTTGTTCAATGCATACTAAGCTACGGTATGTGAAAATCACGTCACCTGTGAGCCAGTTCCTTTCCAGGCTGCCGCCTGTGATTTTGTGGATATATTCACTAAAAAATCCATTACGCTACGATTGACGAGAGATAAAGACTGCATTGAGGGAGGAGCTGAACAACATTACAAAAAATGATTTTTTAAAGTGCTTCGAGGATTGGAAAAAAACGTTGGCACAAGTGTATAATATCTAATGGGGATTAGTTTGAAGGGGATAAAATGGATATTCATGAATAATTAAAAATTTTTGAAAAAAACACAAAAGGCGCGGTACTTTTTGAACAGATATCGTTTATCTACTCACTCAAATATCCAATGAAACCACTCCTACGGTTTTTCACGGAAATTTCAATGAAAACCAATGATTACACCATTAGAGCGGAGGTGACAGTGGCGAGGTGGCAGTGGGAGGCCCCGTGGAACAAGAACGCGTAGTTCGCATTCGCACGCCCTGCGCTTGCATAAGGGGGTCTACTCCTCGACACAGGGTTTAATTACAATAGAGAAACTCCCAAAGCTCTTCGCGGGTGCGTATTAACTGAGCACTAATGTCAGAAATGCACGAAGGCAACCAAATTCACGCACAGAAACACGCAATATCCATGGACGCAGTGCAGTTTAGAAAGCGGGTCCAACAATGGCAATAGCTTCGGAAAAAATGGCCACTCGAAAAGAACTCACTCCGAGGTTTAAACACGGGCCAATATTCATGTTGTTCAGAAATCGTGGGAGGGAGGTGTTGAGGGAAGTGAGCATTGAAAGAGGGGAAAGAGGGGGGGACGCTTCTCCAAAACTATTAGGTAGATCACTAGAAATGGACGCGTGTGTGTATACCTACAGGGTTCGTCCGGAAAATAAGTGTACTGACTCCTGGGCTGGGCGCGCCTGGAGCGGCGCGCTCAGCACCGCTCTGACGGGCTGCGATTGGAGGGGGGTATGTTGGCAAGCGACGCTGAAAAAGGCAGTTGGCTCTGAGCTGTGGTGTAGTGAGGAGCTCTGTTAACGCGAACCTCCACGCTCTGCCCACGTCACGGAACGGGATGCCGAAGTTTTTGGAGCAGCGTTATTCCATCAAATTTGCGGTAAAGCTTGGGAAATCGTCTAACAAAACTGTCGGTATGATTAACCAGGCTTACGGGGAGTCAGCCATGTCCAGAAACATGATCTTTCGGTGGCACAAGATGTTCGTGGAGGGCAGAGAAGAGGTCGACGACGAGTCTTCGAGAGGTTCCCGATGATGCCTTCGCGGGAGCGTTCCAGGAATGGGAACGCCGCTGGAACAAGTGTATCGACTCACAAGGGTCCTATTTTGAGGAATATTAGCTTAAGATATGTAAAAGTGTAATACATTTTTTTTCCTGAGCTCACACTTATTTTCCGGACGAACCCTGTATGCGTGTGCTGATTCCATGACCTGTCATCCGGTCGCTCCCACCCGCCGAGGGCGACTTCCTCCCGGGAAGCAAGACTGCGTTCGTGTGCGCGCCTGAGCGACGCGACCCCACGCGTGACCGCCCTTCTCGGGCCATCCCGCTCCCCCCCCTCCCCCCGGGGCTCTCTCCTGCCCATGCGCGCATTCATTTGGCCGGCAATTCTTACGGCGTCCCCTTGGTAGGAATGAAAGGAGGGCGACAATATCCGGGAACTGGTCGGCCCCGAGTCAAGCGCCACACTCGGCCGGGGGGGGGGGGGCGGCGCACCCCGTGCTTGGCGCCACGGAAGTGATGACGCGCGCGTGTCTCTCAATCTTTGAATCCACGCGTGTGTTTATTCCCCGAGCTCCCTTTCCCGTGCAAGCTATTGCTCTGCTCGAGGGTCACTGATGACCAAGCAAACTGAGCGTTGAATCATTCGATTGGTATTCCAAAAAATAGCCAGTTCTTAGAGACAGAGGAAAAATGATTATTTTTCATTTTAAAAGTAATTTATACAAACTTATATTTTGCTCATAATGCCGCTTGAATAAAATGACTTAATACAAAGTATTTCCTTGATCGTAATATTTTACACCGAAGGGTTTGTGGAAAGGGCAGCACAGGGTCCAGCTGTATGTAAACTGACCGAGTGCTAGTTTTTGTGTAAGGCGACTGACAGCTGAGGCAATTTTTGGGAAAGGATGAAGGGTGGAGATAAACCCGACGTCGGCATTGGCCTACTCTTGTCGAAAGGCGCCAAGGGGGCCGCAGTCCCATCCGACGGACGGCGTACTCATTCTCCACAAAGCACCTCCAGTCAGGAGATGGGGACACTACTGAAAAATATTTGTTGGCTCCTGGATCTGAACCCGGGCCCTCTCGGTGGAAAGCCTGTACGTCAGCCACCGCACCATTCCGATCCCTCATAATTTTGCTGAAAAAAATTCCCTCGTTTAATTTACGCACTTTCAATCGATGCCGAAAGGATCGTCAGCCTGCGCTCACTTTGGCAATTGTGAAATGTGAGATGTTTGACCGCCGTCGCCGCAATCGCGTGCACAGTGGCCCACTCGCTCCCCTCGGCGGCGATTCGGAACGCCGCCGAAAGGAGGAAGTCGTCCCCGGCGCGGAGTGCGTCTGTCGAGGGTGCTCCGACGGACGCACTCGCCGCTACACCGGCGGAGTATTGATCCACGGCCATTTATCACGTCCGCCTCAATGCGCTCCGCTGGACAGATGCTTGAGAAGTCTTGGGGAGAAATAAGGATGTTAAGGACTGCTGGCGGAGTCAAAGTCTTGGAACGGGGGAGGGTGAAGTGGAGGAGGGAGGTCTCACCCGCCGCCTGCAAGCCTTCCCTCCCCTCCGGCCGCCGCACCGGGAATGTGGGCGAATCAAAGTGGGCACACATCGCGGGAATCCAGGTTTTGGATAGTGACGAATGCATCCATGTATTCGTTGCAATTTCCAGAGATTGCATCGGCCCCTCGCTAGAACGTTTAGGATTTGGAAATTGCAACGCGTCATCAAATTGTTAAGGAAATTTTTTAATGCTAAAACTCAAGATAAGGCATCTTTAACCATCTAAATACATTTTCAGTTGATAAGATTGCTCCTCCGGGGAGCAATTCTACGTGGTCGGTCGGTAGAAACTATCGCCCCCTGAGTGAGTTCCATCCTGCATGTGGTTGTTCCCCATCCCCGGACGCCTTTGGTCGCCCACTGTCGCCGAAGTGTCAAGGTTATTGGCCGTCCTTCAAGGCGCATCGTGAGGTCATTTCTCTATCCGAATTTACCGCCGAATGCGAATGAGGCCAATGTCGTCTCCATGATTAGTTTCAAATTTTCGGTTAATTGCTTTGAGTTGCTTATGGGCAACTTTCTCGCTTATTCTAAGGAGAGTGAATATCTTATTGAAGCATCTTAATAAAATCCCATGGAACTGCGGGAGATGCCGCGACAGCAACTTGGCTAACGGACTCATCCGCAATATATGCATTACAATGTAATAATTTTTGAATGTAAAAATCATTCGCTTTGACCGGGATAAGATCTTCACTCTCCTTAGAATAAGTATCGTGTTTCCAAATGGACTTAAAGGAGATAAGGTAGACACACTCGTGAAATATGTTTTTTTTTAACGGGAAGCAAAGATACAACACTTGATGTTGGAACGGGAACGGAATCCCATGTCGTGAATATGGAAAAAGATGAAAGTAGGGCCAGAAGAGTATGGAATGGAAGATTGAGATTTGACGACACGCAAGTCTATGAAAGAAATCAAGTTCTTTACTAAAAAAAGGAAATGGGTAGAAAGTAGATGTTTGAGAGTTAGGGAATGTATGGATTATAGATTAGGCCTTTAAGAAACGAATGGAAATGAGACGTGAGGATCATTTGAGCAGTATAGAGGCAGGTTTCATGGCTATTAGGGACATTTGAAATCTGGTAAAAAGAGAAACGCATTGATGGGAAGACATTTTATTGGCGTGGGAAAAATGACATTCAATTAAAAAAAGTTCGAGTTGTGAAGGGGACACAAAGGTAATATTAGAGCAATTAGAAATAAAACTATAATTAATTGCAGTTCAAATTTATTTAGGGAAGGTCAAAGGGGAAACATATTTAGTGTAGCAACTCTGTCTGAAGAAGTTGAAGAGTAGCTGACTGAAACACATTTTCGTAATTTTTACCGTTGGTAATTTGCCGATGAAAAAATCACACAATCGATTCCACTAAATGAGCATAGGAATAGTATGTTGTGAAAGAAAAAACGTAGCGGCGGGACTATGATTGATTTCCAACTGTGGACGTAAACGTTATTAACTATAACATCCCCGTTGAATGGTAACGAATGTTTCAGCGTATGCACGGGGTCTGTACCAGAAACTAAGTAAAACGGTTTTTTCCTGGCGAAGCGGACCACTGGAGTGGGACAATTTGTGGCGGGGAATATGGTGAGAGGTCTTGGGACAGCAACACGACGCGCGTCACTAATTTGTGGGCTTGTACAATCTGCGGATCGCTGCTAGTCTGAACCCCTGTTCGAGGGTACATCACAAATTCACGATGCCGCATTCCATGGAACAATGATATGCGGTGAAATTTCGTGTTAAGCTCCGGAAATCAGGTTCGGAAACCATGGCCATGGTTAAGGATCCTTATGGAAATGGAAAAATGTCCAAATAGTGGTGTGCTGCTTCCGTACAGGATGTTCTGGGAGGGTACAGAGGAGGTTTGCGATGAGGAATGCCCACCAACAACTCAGTGTGATGAAAATGTGCGAAGAGTGAGACACACGCTCAATTATGATTGACCCCCAAGTGTCAGAATGTTAGCAGAAGAATGCAATAGTATTCAGGAAACCACAATACATTTCATTCTTACGGAACATTTGGCCATGAGAAAGATGCGTGCCAAGATGGCCCCCAAGGTGCTGTCGGAATACTACTTGTGTGACAATCTTGCCTTGGACCTCTAGGACCACTGTGAAAGTGACCCGAATTCAATAGAATAGGTGGTCATTGGTGACGAGACATGGGTCTTTGAGTACGACCCAAGTACAACCCTTTTGAGTATCACTTTGAACCATTGGATTATGTGAAAAAGAGGCGTGACGAGGTGCCTGAACGAGATTCCCATCGACACCTTCCAGGAAGCGTACCAGAAGCGTAGTAGAGGTGCTGATATCGGGGTTGATCCACAAGAGTGGTGCTATTTTGAAGAGTCTTATTGATTTGTTCTTTGATGTTATAAAGTTTTCCCCTGATTCAATCTACTTATTTTGCGGGAAAGACAATATAGAGTACAATAATGAAGAACGCTGCAAAGAGGGTCTAAGGGAGAGGCGAAAGCGGAGCGATAAGGAGGGTGTGGGAGAGGAGGGGAAGGGGTTGGTTGCGTGAGAGGGGGCGAGGCGAGGGGGATGCCGTGAGGGGTGGGCGGGGGGCCCCGCCGACGAGGAAGGGCCACCATGCCGAGAGGCCGTCCAACCGAAATATCGGCAGTCCCCGAATATAGTTATTAAACTCTGATTGATTGCATTTATTTTTGTATAAACTTTTCAGAGCTAAAGGAGAATGTAGTCTTTTATTGAGGTACTAAATATGGCATTACGGTGAAAGTGAAATTAGGGTTTCGGACCCAAATGATGGTCTTCATAAACAATTTCGGTAATTAAAAATAATGTATGGTCTAGTTTGGTAAATGTGCCAAATCTATCTCTGCCATTGCTGACAGAATTGGAAGTCCTACTGGGAAATTTACCGAGGAGACTAGGAAAACCATTGATTTAATAACCTTATGAGCACGTTTTCAATTTGGTGATTCATTTATTCTTATTACTTTTAATTAACCAAAGAGTAGAGTGTGGCTAATTTACGAATTAAATGAAAAGGTGAAATTTCTACCGACGGAAAGTGAAAAGCGAGCATAGAAGTGGTACGGGCGTAATGTTTTCTTCAGTTTTGGTGTTCATTAAATATTCTCTTTCCGTTTTTCTTCTCCGGGATACACGCCATGAAGAACCGGTTGTTATAGTTTTAAAACGGACAAGTTTGCCGTGTTTTTTAGCGATCTCTTTGAAATTGTCGCATCCACGTACTTCTGTTTGATCAGCAATGAATTGCTGGGTTTGCAACATCCTTTGCCCTCCCTATGCTTCCTTTATACGTGCAGACAAGTTCTCAGACAAGGAACCCCTCCCACCGTCACTTTGGGCCCGTTCCCTCCGCTGCTTGGTCCCATCGAAGCCAAAGCCTTAGGTGTGCGCCACGTCTGCGTTTCCTGTTGCAGGCCAACGGGTGTTTCCCGATGATATTCTATCGACGTGGGCGACAAACCCCGACTCATAGTGGTGCCCAATGCTGGGCGCTGCTTCTAAAGGCGCACCGAGGACCTTAGTATTATATACTAAGAAACGATGGACTTATATTTCATTTAGCAAAGTACGAAGTAATAATGCCAAAGACAATATAGTCTTAGGCATTACTAATTCGTTGAAATAAGTCGTGAAAAAGTCGTTGGACGCTGTTGTTGTAGTGGCTTTGAGTAGCGGCAAGTGAAACGGGTGCCCTTGCCGGGCATGCGTGGCACCGGGGGGGAGAGGGCAGGCCCCTTCGCCGCGGCACCGGACGACGGCCATGGTTTTGGGACCCCCAGGGGCGCTCCGTGGGCGAATCGGGAGCGCAAATGACCTCGCCCCCCCACGCTAATACAAGTAAACGAATAAGGAGTCGCTCCATGGGGCTTCCCCACTCCCAGGGCTTCCCCCCCCCCTCCATCCTCCCCCGCGCTTGTGGCTCGTTATTTGCGAGTGTGGTGGGTCCCACTGGTTCGGCTGGGGTCGGCCGTGCGGGGACCGATCCAGAGAGGCGCCAGAATTTACAGCGCACTTGCGACGTACGTATCGGCTGGCTTTTCCGTTGCAATCAACTACCATATGGCATGCGGTACGGCATCCGAACGTCACAAAATGAAGACCTAGCCGCGCGCGTGTCAAAGGGTAACTCAGAACAGCTTAGGCCCTGTGTAAAGCGGAGGATGAATATGTACTTTAATAACAATTACTTAAACCTCTGGACGTTTATATTTTGGCGCTTGATGAAAAGATGTACATCTACATAGTACCCCGCAAGCCGCCGCAAGGGGGTGTGGCGGAGGGTGTTAGGTCACCACCCGTAATTAAGAATAAAACAGCATGTAAAACCCACGAATTCATGCAAAACTACGCCATAAAGTCGTACATATTTATGCAAAAACCTTTATAACTCACATTCATGCATAAACATGCCTGTAAATTTACTATCAACTAGGCTACAAATGCTCTTACGAATATACCTTACGTCCACGCAGCGTTTAATCTTGTCCTTACTTGTGAATTAAATGCATTTAATATTTCTATTATGACTTTGGTTTCTTACTATTATGATTCCTGCTTGTCCGAGGAAAGAACGAATATCTGTATTTATCTGAACTGGAATTTATTACGTATTATAACTGCTTTCGAGGGTTAACTACTCACGGCAGCGTAAACTATCTCTTTTATTTCATTAATGGAGAAAAATTGACAACTGCGAGATATAATGCTTCCCTGTCTACAACAACTAATTTGACTGACGGTATTGATAATACACACAAGAATATCGAAATTATTACCTGTGAATAAGTGATGGAGATAAGCTACTTTTAGGAAATAGTTCACCGGGTTATTGTTGCTTCTCTTGAAATGAAATGCTTACGTCTGTTACATAGGCTTAATAAGTATTACCTGTAGTTTACCAGCCGAGGGTAGGTTAACAATGCACAATGGCACTAAATAATACGATAATCCTAAGCCCTAACTCCATATTATGATAATTAATTTTTATCTCTGCATAGTTTCTACTTATCTGAAGTAATTTCATTCAAAATGCCACTTCTCTATCCTTCTTGCCTCGCTTTACCAATATTTTCCCATCCATCCGCCTCCTGAATTTATATCCACCGTATCTCCCATGTTCCATCTCCCTGCCTTCTTCGAATCTTTCCCAACAGCTGTCCGTCTTCTCCCCCACCATGCACACAGCTTCTTCGGGAGGTTTTAATTTCCCTCCATTTCGTTTTCTACGGTGGCATCCACGCGAGCATCTCCTAATCCTTCGATCCACGCTTATTTTCTTGTCCCAACGACCAAGTTTTTAAACCATACAAAACGGACGGCATACATTTTTAACATTCTTCATCACCGTATACATATCGTACATACGTATACGTATAAACCTATCGCACAAACGCATCGTATCCTGTATATTGTACACATTTATTCTATTAATGTCTTCGCTAGGCTCTTATTTTCATCTATACTTATGGTCCCTGTCATCAAATCGCACTATTCGTAAAACTTCCTAATCTAATATTAATCATTTTTTAATGCATCTGCTATTTTTCCTATGCTCTACGAATCACTTCTTTAATATCTGAACTTTTCTGCCTGTTCCACGGTATTCCTTCCTACCGTCAGGATTGAGTCATCCTTCCTACGTCTTCAAAATCTCATTGCATTTGTTTCTTATGATTGTCTTAGCATTTTTCTCGCAAATGTATCGAAATGAACACGTGATAATGGGCAGTCCTCTCTTACTTCACTGATTATACACTGCACATCCCAGCTCTGCATTTTATGTTCGCACCGGTGCATTCTGAGATATGTATAGGCTACGGATAAGTCGTCTATCCATCCAGTCTACTCTTATCTACGGCAAAATTTGCAAAAAATGCAATTAATGTCGAATGCCTTCTGGAAATCCTGGAAACATAAAAATGCATTCTAATTGTAATATAATTTCCTTTCCCCTATAGACCTCATCATTGCTAAGGTATCATGCATACACCAATTAACTTTCTATTTCAAAATTGATGTTCACCTTGATATTTGCTCGATCCCTTCTCAATACTTTTGATGATGGTTCTAAGCAGTACCCTTGCCGTGTGTGAAATCCAACTTATAGTCATGAATCCCTCACTTATTGTGACTTTCCGACGGTTTGTGTCAACATTGATCGAAGACTCTTTCGTCCTAATATCTCTCTTATAAATACTTCAAATGAACTCGTAACAAATCTTCTTTCCTTATTTACCAACATTTTGAGTAGAGTTGCAGGGATGATAAATGTATATAATCCCAGAACTATCCTTCATTTAATTCTCTTTGTTACTTTCTATATCTCTCAGTCAGTAATGCATTGACCCTAGATGTCATTTTCGCTTTTATATTCCGATCTTGCATCCAAACTCACTAGCCTTACTAAATAGTTAGTCTCTACATATAGCCTTAGAATTGTATCCTGACAACAGTCAAGGCGAATGATTTTTACACTCTGAAATTGTTGCATTGGATTGTATCTTGAATTATTTTAACAGATTTTCCCTTACTGATTCCTGACAGGGCTTTAATTTCCTGAGTAGAGCATCAATCTAATATTTGATATTTTAGTACCCTGCAAGCCACCGCTAGGGTATGTGGCAGGGGGTGAACACTCACACGAGTCTTTAGCTCTCTTTGTTTCCCGAATTGGTTCATTATTCTCTTTTATTTACTCTTTATATTATTCCCTTTTATTAACTCTTTCTAATTCCTTCCTCTATTTTTTGTGTATGTACACCTCCTACCATTTCCTTCTCTCATGTATCTTTAAAATCCTTTTTTTTTAAACCCTTATCCCTCTCCAATTTAATTCATCTGCAGTTTCGTCTGCGGGTGTCAATATTCCATTTTTATTATGTTCCTATTTTTTTCTCTATAGTAGTAATCCCAGCTGTCTTTCTTCTCTCGTTATTTTCTCTACAGCCTGCTGATACTCTTTCTTTGCCGATCCTGTCGAATGCTTCTAAATCCAATTTCCTGAACTGTCTTCCCTGCCTTATCTTTTTGAAAAGCGGGCGTTACACTTCATAACTTCTAAAGTGCGATGCTGATCCACATCCACTCCCGGTAAACTGCGATTGATCACGCTGTTCCTGAATCTGTGCTTAACCATAACATAGCCTAACTGATATCTTCCCGATTTCTCATGCATATTCCATTTACACGAGGGGATCGGGATGGTGCGGTGGCTAACGTACTGGCTTCTCACCGAAAGGGCCCGGGTTCAAATCTTGAAGACAACGAATATTTTTCAGCGGTATCCCGATCCTAACTCGGGGTGATTTGTGGAGAGTGAGCACTTAAGAGAGAATACGTCGACCGTCGGATGGGACGTTAAACTGCGCGTGACTCCTTGGTGCCCGTCGACAAGAGTAGGCCGATGCCGACGCCGGGTTTCTCTCCACCCTTCATCCTTTCCCATCCATCCCTAATGGCGCAAAATTACCTTAGCTGTTGTTCATCTCATCTAAAACTACTACTACTTATTCCACATGTATTTCATTAAACACGACCCGGGTTTCGGCTTACAAAGTCATCATCAGGACCTGATGATGACTTTGTAAGTCGACACCTAGGTCATGTTTAATAAAATATATGTGGAATCACCAAGGATTTATTTTCCGATATGAATCGCTCCCACACAGTGACGCCTCAAACCATTCTATACTACTATTAAATTTATACGAACGCGTTTTGTGGTGTCTAACCCAAGTGTTCGTGTTGATTAAATCCTGTCTACTTCAGAACTGTAGCTTTCTTCTTGCAGTCTTTCCGTGTTCCTAGACCGTAGTCCATTTCACTGGATCAATAAACTTGGTGTTTTTTTACACAAATATTTTTACAATAATATTGATTTTATCAGGTGTTAAATAATAAATGACCAGGACATTTATGTATTCTCGTAAGGAGGGGAGGTGGGTAATGGATGGAAATTTGTGGTGGGAAGGGGGGGGGGAGGGGAAGTATCAGTCAGGATACGGTCACGTGGGTGAGGGGAGGAGGCAATGTGTTAGGAAGAAAAGGATTATGAACAGAGGGGGAGTGCTAAGATTTGACAAGTGCACTTAACCAAATGGCCATAAAACTTCCAATAGAGGCGAGAATCTAACGAATGTATTTTCGTTTACCAAATGCCCGGTAATACTCTCTCTTCTTATCGCTCTTTGTTCAAGCGTGCCCCTTTTCCTCGGGGTGACGTATCTCCGCGACAAAGTCACTCTTATGGACCACCATCACCCATATAATGGGATTGGGAGACATTCTCATTCGGCTTGTGTTCCTCGGCGCGTAGCCGAGAATGATCTCGCCCCTCGTCCCCTATTGACTCCATTGCAATCTTTACGTTTGAGTTTGTAAATGCCACTTTCTTCCATGCTATCCACTTTGCCTTGGCCCTATTCAAAAGTTTCGCAGGTTACGTCGGTTGCACTACATGCAATAATAAATTTGTCTTTCGGGAATTGATTAACTTTTTTTTTTAAATGAGTCCGTAATATGGAAGCCTACACCAGTGAACATTTTCTTCTTCATTATTTTAGAGATGGATACATTAGATTCCTTGCTCTGATCGTGCGTTTCTTATTAAGCATTCTTATAACTAAGCCCTGACTGTATCCGTTTTTCACTCCAATCATTTTAATTTTATTAAGTTACCTTGCAAAATACCATTTTGAAAGTGGAATATTTAGCAATCTATTCAACATTAAATGAAATCTGGACAGTTTTTAGGAAATACAGAAGGTGGCGGGAGTTAAAGGAAATAACTTGGTCTTCAGAAGTTGTCTTCCGCTAAATTGAAAATTCATAGCCACTGCTAGTTTCCGAGGCTGTGAATTCAAGGAAATTAAGTTTTCCTTTGATTTCTTTCTCACAAGTTAAATTTATATGTTTACACTAGACTTTTAAAGTGCTCAAAAATGTCCTGCTTTCTCTCTGTATCAGTCCACACTGCGAATACATCGCCAACGTACCTGTACCAGCAATCTATATATATGTGTATATATGTATATATATATGTATATATATATCTTTATATATATATATATATATATATATATATATATATATATATATATACATATTTCGAAATGTCCGAACACTCTTCAAAAAGGTTTTTTTTCTAGATCATCCATAAATAGGTCGGCTAGGAGAGACCATAAAGGTGAACCCATTTCCAATCCTTCCGTTTGCTGGTGGTATTCCCCAATGAATTGGAAATAACTTTACTATACACATAGCTTCAGTAGGGACAGCAAATCTTTTAGAATCCGGAGTTGAGTACCTGAATTTTTTAATGCTTTCTCGACCACATTCACCGCATCAAAAGTAAGAACACCGGTGAAGAGGTTCATGACGTCGAAAGACACTGAGACGCAGTTTTGAGGGAGGAGGGGGTTGCTTCTGGAGAGTTTGTCACAGAAATCTTTGGAATTTTTAACTCCGTACATGGGCTGGAAACCGGTGATTTCACTGAAGAAATTTTTAAAGTGTGATGCAAGTTTCCTTGTTGGTGCAGCTACAGGGTGCTCCGAAAAAGGGTCATCAGGACGAGAAAAGATATGTCCGCTCCCTGGCAACTCCATCACGACAACACACCTTGCCACAGCGCGCTACTTGTCCGTGAGTTCCTGGCCAAAAGCCAGATGCAAGCGCTACCTCCCTATAGTTCTAACGTCACCGCAGCAGATTTCTTTTTGCCCCTCGGATTAAGACAGTCCTGAAAGGAACCAGTTTTTCGTCCATAAAAGAGATACAATCAGCCGTGACGAAAACCTTGCGAGAGGGCCCCGAACACGCCTTCCAGGGCGCGTACCGGTCATGGCAGAGTCGCTGGGAAAAAAATATGTAGAGGCCCAGGGACATTACTTTGAAGAATTTTAAGTGTTTTTGCAAATCTGTTCAATAAATTACTTTTTTAAAATAAAAGTATTACTTTTGGAACCCACCGTGTTCGTGTACTGGAAACCATAGGTCTGATGAGTACGTTTGTTTTATGAATGTTTGAAAGACCAAAACATCTTGTTGCCCTGGGGTTCATCAATGTCACCTTTTACACTTCACTGTGCTTAAAACTGGTGGGGGCGGACATTAGAACTTTTTTCATTGGCCTTTGAAAATGTGGGGTAGGGAGCCTTACTATTTGGGAACTTGAAATGAAGTCGAAGCACTTTTTAATGTATTGAACATAGTTCATAAACACAATTGAATTGTTCTTGTCTGCTTTTTCCAACATTAGGTTATTGTTTATCAAATGATTATCCACTATTTTGATAGACTTCAACTCCTGCAAATGTACTTCTCTGTTTGGACGTTTTTGCTTAATTATAAAGAATATCTTACGAGCAAACACTGTTTGAAGGTCAAGTTCGCTAGTTTTTAAGGCAACATAACATTCTCCGGTTAGATTTTCTTGTTCTCTGTGACCGATAGGAATGTCGGGAACACATTATTAGACTTTTTCACAACAAATCCGACCAACCCACCACCGACCTACGCCCCTGCCCCCTCCCCCTCGCGACCGCGTTATAACTCTCCCCCCCCTTCACGCTGCAAATTCACTCGCATTTCCCGCCTTCCCTGCTGAAGGGAATGCATCAATGTCCTGACCATGTATCATTTTATGCCTGATGATGTCGCTTATGCGTCGAAACCGGTAGCATTATACTTTTTTTTGTGTGCAAAAGTTTATTTATCCAGTAGTCATGCATTTTCACGAAGTAGAACATCAACCATCGAATTCGTATTTCATCTCTTCCTTTGTCTACTGTCGAGTTTCCATCCTCCATCAATATCAAATGTTTCCCTCCTTGAAATACCCGTGATTACGTCTTCTTCCTCATCGCCCACCCCGTCGAAGTTATCCTTTCTATTAAATCACCACTTTCTAAGTCCCCGAATTTCAAAACTGCGCATTTTTTTGTGTTAATCCGCATTCCTTGAACCAATCCGATTTGTGCCTATGTCTTTGCAGAGTACCTCGCAATCTGCTGGGGTCCTTATTTCCCTGTCTTCCACCATGAGCTTATGTCACTAATGTATACGTGTCTCAAATACGAGTCTCAAATCTCGTGGTACCAAATCTCTGCCTTAAATTTGGAGGTCTTTGGAAGAAAGGATTGCAGGCTGATGGGAGTGCTGAGGACGACGAATGGGGGTTTGGTGATAGAGAGAGAGAGAGGAAAGGAGTGAAACGTGTCGATAATTGAGTCTCGCCCTACATGAAAGCCCTGAGAAGGGAATGGAGTTCTGGTGGGGCTTCCATTGACTTGTTGTATCTCATCTTGGGCATGGCGATCAATCAAGGGAGAAATGATGTGGGAAGCCAATTTATTATTTTCTCATTGTAACCTAACTGTTTAAGGTCGTGTAACAATTAATTGCGCGGGTCTTTATCGAAGGTTTTCTTGAAATCCAGAAATATTGTATCACCTTTTGTGTTGTTTTCTCCCGATCTAAGAATGTTATGAATAAAAAAGCTCAATTGTGTTTTGCAAGACCTGCTTATCCTAAATCCGTGCTGGTGGTTTGGTATCGTTCTCTTCTCAATAAATCTCATAGCGTAACTGTCAGTAATGTGGTGTAATATTTTAAATGAGACAATTGAAAATGCACCGTCAGAACTTTTAGTACAAACATTTTTAGCGAAATTCAGGGGGCATCGGGTAATCCAATTTCACTGGTAAAAAAAATAATTTAGTTATTTACAAAGTTATCATTCATATTTTGTCTTCCTAGAAAAACAGGTCTGCTTTGCAATTCCATTGATTTGTCCCACTATAATTAAGCATTTGCATGGCAACGACAGTATTTCTTCGATTGAATGTTTGAGTGATCTTAGCTAAGTATGTAAGGCGGACAGACGACATGTTCATGGTACAGCATTGCTTAAAACCACCGAACAAGTTACACACCCTCATCGGGAATCGCCCCGTGGGAAAAGAAAAGAAAGGAAATTTGTAAAAGGTCGAACACAAGCGTCGTGGGCAAAGCGGAAGGAAGAAAGTGAAAACAGATTTAAAACCGGGAATCGAAACACGGGCTACCGAAAGAATAAATTGTGATATTTTTAAATGCGTGTTTATTGTGTCCATTGGATTACCTTGGGAAATCCAGTGAACATGATGACAAAAAAATCTGGAAAAACGAATTTCGTCCTTAAAAACCTGTGAAACACACGTGGAATCTGAGCTCGCATACTCGATGTCCACTCACCATTCCCTCGCTCGCCCGGCGCCTCGCCTTACCGCGCGACTCCATCTCCTGGCGACCCTCGCGTAGGGAGAGAGGCGCTCTCCGCGGAGGGGCGTCACGGAATAGGATTCCCTTAATTTCCGGCCACGGCGCAGGGATGGGGACCCGCGCGAAACGCAACTCTTTCGAAAGCATTGAAGCGAGTCAACGCAATCGAACAATTGGTGATTCTGCACTCCTCCGCAACCCCCCCCTTTTAGAACGCTCCCGGCAGAAGGGAATTATTATTCCTCGATGCCTCCGCAGCTTCCCGCAACAAAGAGGCCGCCCTCACCGCGATATGGGGACCCGTTTAACTCGTCATCCTCTTCATGGGACACAAGTGCGTGTTTGTGTGAGCGGGGGGGGGGGAGCGGCGGCGCTTGAATGACCCTCCAGACTCATTTCTGCTACCCCTTCCCCTTGTTCCTTCATTCCCAAGAGGCAACGATGTGAATGTCTCATTCACTCCGCCTCTCTCTCTATCTAAATCCTCACTCTCTCTGAGAGACTTCATTTCCGGAAGCCTGCCTCCCAACCCAAAAACGCACGTCGGCGCTACTGCGCGTCTGCCTCCGTAATACTTCCTTTAATTACGGTGTCAATTATCGTCTCCCTCCTCCCCTTTCTGAAACACGACGTCCAGTTAAGACTCTTGAAAGGACTCTCTGGTGCCCCGGGCCTCAGTCTTGCTCATCCAGGCGTGCTGCCACCCTATCCTTCTACGCGACCTCCCAGAGCAACAGCACAAACAGTATTCCTCCGAAAGAGTATCTTCTCAAGGTGAACTGTGAGAAAGGGAGCGGAAAGGAGAGGTTTGGACGGGCATTGGAGGGACATGCATAAGATTTAGCCGGAGGGGAGGTAGGGGAGTGGAGATATGTTCATCAGCGAGCTCTGTTATGCCCCGGAATTGAAGTCCACTGGAGGAGCCAGACGTGAGTAATCTGTCGCGTTCTTGCATTAGTGCTGCTTGCAATTTTCGGGAAAGCTTGAAATTAGAGAGGAAAATCATATATCAAGAGGAATTTGGTGTAGATAAGGTATAAATGAGGGTTTGAAGTGAATAAAGGATGGATTTGCCAAGGATAAGGCTGCATTTGACTCGTGGGTGGTTCCAGGTTGATGAGGGGAACTAGGAGGCGTTTGGGAGCAAATTAGGGCTTCGCTTATTTCAGAATGTTGGCTAGGCTTGGGGTTCTTTCGAGTTTGGGAAGATGCCTAAGGCGAATTCCAATAAGGGAAACCGAGTGAAAAATAGATTCCGCCATCAAGGAAGAATTTTTTAGATGTAAAGTCAGGGGTGATTGGGGTCGAGAGTGGCCATGGGATAAAATACGAGGATTGTTGGAGTGTGCGTCTACATCTACACAAATACCCCATCACTTACCCAATAGGTGTGCGATGGAGGTTGTAAGCACCAGGAAGAAAGGGTACTGATGGAGGATAGGGAGTGAGTTGAAAGGCTGAAGGAAAGAGAAAAAGTATCCCCTCAAAATCCTTTGAAAATTCTCTTGAATTTCATTCCCATCAACGTACGTAGAATATGGATGATTGACAAGATCTCCGTACTGAAATCAACGTATCTGAATTTATTTAATAAGTTTAACTTATGATTACATCATCCTACGTTGAGCCTTCCCAATTTCCCGAATGTGATTGTTTTCGTTGATAGTCAGGCACGCATATGTATTCTAAATTGGGTCTCACGATAGCACAGCAGCAGAGATCTGTGACCTTTAAGTCTCTCCTGCCAACAATGCGTCTCATGAATACCAATTTTTTATTTGCTTCCTGGCATATTCTACGCATGTGCGAACCCCGTGATAAGTCGTCAGTTATAGCTACACCCAAGTATTTTACTGAATGAACTACGTCTAGGTCAACTCCAGCAAGTTTATAAACAAATCCCGTTGACATTTCGAAATTTACCATCGAACAATCGTTATGATTGACTTCTCATCCCTATTTTTGCACCGTTTCGAAATATTACCTAGATCCTTGGCTAGAATTAATCGATCCTCTTCCCCAGTATTCCCCCAGTAAATCACCCTGCCATCCGCCGGCATATTGATCTAAATGTTCACTTTAAGGTTCAAATCGTTTACAAAAATCAAGGAGAACAAGGACCCCATTACCCTTTCCATTAGTTCACCATGGCGAAATTTGCCAATTGTCACTTGAAAATGAAAAAAAATTATATACTTGCTTTTTTCTGTCGCCCGAAAAAATTATGTCTTGTGAGTAAACCTAATTGAGTCTCTCGTGAGCTGAATTTTCTGAATCCGTATTGGCCGTTACTCAAGAAGTTTATTCAGTCGAGGTATCCGTACGGAACATAAACCGTAAACGGAAAATACTGTTTAGAGAACTTGTGACAAGAACGAAGGGAGGGAAAATGGGTTTGCAATTGCTGTGGTCCTCCCTGTCACCACTTTAAATAGGACAAGAGGCGTTACTTATTCTCATCCTTAGGGACTGTACTCTTGAATAAATTGGCTAATAGTCTCTTTATCTGTCAACATGGTACCCTAGAAACCACCTTCAGCAGGGTACCGTGGTAGGGGGTATTTACAAACCAGGCGTGCATCTTCTTACATTTATTTTCTAATTTTTATTTACCATAGATAAATGTAAAATAATTCAGTTAATGGTAGCAACAGGTACACGCACTACGGTATCTAAGAGAGATATTCTTCTGTGTGCATACGAGAGGAACTGCTATTAACAAGAGGGGCAATGTCCATGTAGCTGGGTGGACTAATGAGTCTAAATATAGCTTAATAATATGGATCGATATTAGTAGCTAATTGTTTCAGCACACTAGCCGTTATATTTTCGGGGTCTGGGGATTAGCTGCGTTTAATCTCTTTTCGTAATTTAATAATTACTTGTTTTTCCGCTCTTGCAAAACTGTATAGCCTATCACCTCGCTCAACACACCAACCCTTCCTCATCCGACTCGCCGAACTAGAAGATTAACTGAAAACGTCATCGCCTTCAATGACAAATTTTTCCTTCGGATAAAAGGCACCGCCATTGATACGACACGCGTGGACCCTTCTAATGCCAATCTCTTCAGGGACCGCCTAGAAAACACTTTCCTCCTAAACTAAAATCTCAAACGTCTCTTATGTGTCCGTTACATTGGCATCTCTAAAACCTTTCTTCTCGATGTATTTCACTTCTTCCATCTCAAACTCCCATGGCGAATTCCTGGAGCCTCCAAAGCGATGACTTTTACCACTTCCGTCCGAAAAAACAGCACCCCTCTCCCCGAGGGTGAACACATCCAACAGTTCTGAGTAGCCCTCCGCCCCTAAACTCCTAACCCCCCATTAAAACCTAGGACAGACCCAATGCTTAGTCATAACCGAGGCGCAACCACGTCTTCTTCCTTTAACGGAAGAAGAAGCCACGACCACCCACTTTGAAGTCCCACCAAACCCTCCCCCCCCCTATTCTCTATCCGATGGGTACACTTACATTACAGTCAACAGCTGGGTGTGTCACTTGTACCTGGTGATGACGCAAGTCGGTGAAACGCGTTCTACTATGCAATAAATTCTACGGAAAAAAACAAACTCTTTTGACATGGACAACAAATCCTCAATTCACCCGTTGTCTTTCGCCCCACATCATTAAACACCCCGCATAATGTCTCCTCTCATTATGCGCTCGACGCCATAACGCCCCCTCCACCAATAAGGCTTCCGCCACTCATTCCGGAAACGTGGCTTGTCCGTAAAACAACTCGATAGCAAAATCCGACTCTCCATCGCCAAATAAATTCACGGGCTGAAACCCACCACATCACCCATTTAACCGGCATTCACCAAAACCCGCTGGAATCCAAAGAAACTTCAGCGTTTGGAAAATACTAAATTCACATCCTTTCTCGTTCCGAGATGTCTCTTTCAGACGTCTCTCAAATTTGCACGACATGCTACAATTTACAAGACCCCCTCTATTTCCGTCTTTCGATGACATTCCCGGTCCCACCCGCCTTCTTTTCTCGTGGACCACGTGGTCGTGCCCCTCCAGGAGCGACGGGAACAGTTCCCGAGGGAGTGGAGAGTCCCGATCCCATCCGACCTCGGCGTCACCTCGAGATGGAGGCGGGCATCGGTCGACCGGCAGCAGAGGGACTGCTTCGGGGGGGGCAGTCGCCGTCCCGCGCTGAGGATTCCGCCTCCGGGACCGATTGAGGCAATGGGGGGCGGCAGTGCCGGGGGAAGGAAATCGGGGTTGGGGGCGGGAATGGCCTTTGGAAGGGGGGAGGGGCTGGTGTTCTGGATCGTTTTCCTTCCCACTACCCCCTCGGGCGAATCCGCGCGGATCGGCCATCATGGCCGAGTGCGGCCCTCTTCATTCATCAGGGCCGGCCCTTTTCGCTCGCGAAGCTCCGGAGTGGGGAGGAAACATTAAGCGTCGGACCCTTGGAGGGGTCACCACCTGCGCCCCGGGGTACCGGAGGGGGGGTCGGAGTGTATTGCAGGGGTTTGAAAGACGCCGTCGATGGCGCTCCTCTCGACAGGAAGGGCCCCCACCCCCTCGCCCCGTCGGGAGACCCCTCTTGACCATCCACTGCCGTCGACATCCTCAATCGATATCGAAAATCACGCGGCCCGGAAACGCCCCCGCGGAGGACTGCGTGGATGGGGCCGGCGGGGGCGAGGGGCGTGCGAACGGCCAACTCTCCCTCCCCCGCTGAGACCATTGGCAGTCGTCGCCGACTTCCGGGGGTGCGGTGCGTACGTATCTATCGATCGCGTGTATCGCTAATAGTGGATTTTACGGTGATTCGATTCGTAAATACTTCGTGGGAAAATTTTCAAGGGGTAGCAGATATTTGATTGACTCTTTAGTGGTGGGGTGTTCCTTAATTTTTGGAAGGGTTCCGAGCGAGGGGGCGTCGTGCCGCAGATCGAATGAACGGGGCAAATATTTCC
This sequence comes from Hetaerina americana, assembly GCF_022747635.1. Classification (NCBI taxonomy): domain Eukaryota; kingdom Metazoa; phylum Arthropoda; class Insecta; order Odonata; family Calopterygidae; genus Hetaerina; species Hetaerina americana. The sequence continues at coordinate 4,485,791 of NW_027286775.1, read as the reverse complement.
CGCGCCCCAATTGTTTACCCGCCCGGCGATAAATGGCCCAGGGTCGGATGACAGGCTGCTAGTGTTTGCCTTTGCATTGAATGGCCTTCGGTTGAAATACGACCCGCGTTTTTTCGGTGATACGACTATGAATTGGTAACTTGACAAATTGCAAAAAAACTGTATTAAAATTAATAATTAGCCTACCGAAACTTGGATACATTTAATTCTTTGGGGGTGGAATGCACAATGCACAATGATTGCATTTCTCAGTAAACTATCGCCGTAACAAGATCTTGGAGTGAAGTGTCATCCTTGGAAGGTGGGGGGGCTTGTTTCCCCCTGGCGCAGGGTACGGATGTATTGTTAAGGGTGGGTGGGGGGAGGGAAGGGGTGGGAACGATCACCCCTCCCGCCCCCTAGAATGGCTGGGAAGATGGGAGCGACCCGCACTTGGACACCCGAAGGAGAGAGAGAGAGAGATGTTTCCCTTTCATGGAGAGCATATATCAAGACATAAAGCGGATCCGCCTTAAAGAAACTCGGTTTCATTACATGGGTGGTGGGGAAATGTAATGAGAAAGTAAAAGAGAGGTGACATTTTGCTCTAGTTAGACCTCATTTGGTTTACGCCTAAAGTATTTGGGATCCTAGTGAGAAAATTTGACAAAAAGAGTTAGATAAAGCCCAGAGAATATCCGCCAGATTCGTCAAAAATTATTGCAATGAGAAGACGAGTGTGACGGACCTTTTAAGGGAATTAGGCTGGGATCCAATTGAAATACGAAGAGAACTAGCGGGGCTTAGGACTCGAGGAAATGGTTCAGAAGAAACGAGTTTAACGATGACATCAAAGGAATTATTATGACCCCACACTATTTAAATAGTGAAGGCCACAAAGATTAGATAAGGGAGATGGATTCCAATACAGATAGATACAAATACTCATTCTCTTCCCGGACAATCAAGAGTCATTATAACAAGAAACCAAAGCCACTGTAGAAATAGCAGAGATTTAATTTAATAATCAGGACACGATTAATTATTGCAAAGACATCAGGTATATTCGGAGGTGCATGTGCATGTTAGTTGATAGCGCACGTATCTACATGAGTGTGAATTGTCGAGGTTTTTCCATGAATGTATACGAATTTGTGTGTGTAGGTTAGCATGAATGTTTAGGGTTTTCCATCCGATTTTATTGTTAATTACGGGTGGCGACCTATCGCCACACGCCTTTGCAGCGACTTGCGGGGTGCTACGTAGATGTAAATGTAAGCGTTAGTCCGTTTCCATGGCACGCTGTGGGCCGTGATAACGCGTGGGTGGAAGAAGGTCTTTCGAGAGTGGACGGGCCGCCAAGCAAATTGGTTCTCACGACCAGGGGTCACGTTTAAGATACGGTTTATCAAGCAATTGAAAAAATCAACGGATGTAAACAGTCGACAAGTAGCGTAAATTCCTCTCGGGTCCTCCACCGGGTTATATCGTCCATATTGGCCGACGTTTCGATGTCCGACTCGGTCATCGTCTTCAGGGCTTCATGGCTTCAGAAGCCCTGAAGACGATGACCGAGTCGGACATCGAAACGTCGGCCAATATGGACGATATAACCCGGTGGAGGACCCGAGAGGAATTTACGCAGCTGATACGGCGGGAAAACACCAAATCTTTTATCAGTAGACAAGTAGTTTGATCGTTGGCACTGTGTATGTAGTGTTAACCTTGTGTTACGCACCATACCTTTTGGAGGAAAGTTGCTCAGGCCACATAACCTAATGACATCAATTAACTGAAGCTTATTAAACTCCTGCAGAGGAGAGAATAAGATACTGCTTTGAATTTAAGGAGGGAGCACTCCTCATCGGAGCGACGCTTGATGTGTGATTCAGGCTTCCCGTCCACTTAATGCGGGTCGCCGACGCTGGCGAGATCATGGGGCAATGAGGCGGATCGCCTCCCGGGGGGGAGTGGGGTCGGGTGCAGGACGGAAGGGGGAGGGAGGAGATGGAACCATCATCTTGAATCGCGAGAGAATGGCGGATTATAAGGCCGAAAGAAGTGCATGAAAAGAAGATTTTTGCATATCCTGACATAATATCTGCGCAAGGGGCTTAGGCACTACGTAGATGGAGAGATGTAAAGGCCTGGGAGAGTTGGAAGATATCTTGTCATTAATATTAAGGATTATAGAGAGCGACTTATTGTGTATATATTGGTGAAACAGGATATAAACTTTTCCCCACAGTCCGTTTCCTTACATTGACTCTGTAGTTACTAGTAAAATACTTTTACTCGTGTTTACCGACAATGCAGTGGTGTACCGTGATATCTGTGATCTGAGGACACAGCAGCTTTGTCAGATGACCTTAACGCTATAAAACGCTGGTGGGGCACTTGGCAAACAGAACTAAACTTAAAATAAGTGCGTAGTGATGCATTTTTGGAAGAAGAGCAATTCCCTCCCGAGCGCCTAGTACATCAGGAACACGGAAATGGGATGTGTAGACTCGTATACCCAGGGGTAACCGTCACTCGCGATCTCTTTTGGCTGAAACACATACGGGGAATATGTGGACAAGGTAACAAAAATAGGATTTATTAGGAAGAGTCCTGGGTAAATGTGATGAAAAGATCAAAAGATCAAAGAGAAATGTTATCTGCCGCTGGTTAGGCCTCATTTAGAATACTATATGCTGCAAGTACATGGGATCCTCACGAAGTTGGATTGATTGCAGAATTGGATCGTGTACAGCGTAGAGGAGCTAGATAGGTAAAACGTTGTTATGATAAACTTAGTAGCGTATCCCAAATATTAGAGCAGCAAGGCTGGGAATCACTCTCACGGAGCGAAGGTTAAATTACAGATTAAATAACTTGCATAAATTGGAAGGTAGTCTCTTTAGCAGTGGTGTTGAAAATGTATTAATACCCCCATCGTACTACGGTAGGAGAGATCATACTAATAAAATTAGAGAGATTAAGCGTAGAACAGATAGATTTAAGATGTCATTTTTTCCACGAACGATAATGAATCATAATAGCATTGTCTGACCGTGATAGGGTCATGTTCGGGTGAAAATGATTGTGGTGTGTATTCACCCCCTGCCACACACCCTAACGGTGGCTTTCGTGGCTCTAAAATACTACAACGAAATAAGTGGAGTCCCAAGATAGAGGTGAATGCAGAAGGGAAGGGTGCATGGGAAGTATTGGTCGTGGAGATGAGGTGAGTGGTGGTCGGGGAAGGGTGGGCTTCGGGAATGGGCCGGCGGGGGAGTGTTTTTCGGTTCTTCGATGGGAGGAGGAGTGGGAGTCCAATCGTCACGGAAATGTGGGGAGATGGGTGGGCGAGCGGTTTTTGAGGAAGGCCCATTCTTCCGGATAATCGTGGGCTAATGTGGTGGAGGAGGAACTTGAAACGGTAATGTATTGGGAGTCACGGCAACAGGTGAATTTCTATGAAACAATCCATGGATATGACGGAGAGAAGTATGGAAACAATGTATTACCGTAAATGAAAAATAAGCCAATGAGTATAAAAAATCTCGTTAAAATAATTCAGGCTTTGTTTTAATTTTGCCTTTTTCTAATGTTGATGCTTTTACTCAGAAACAAGAAATTTCCCTCCCGGAAAATTGCGTGAATTTTAACATTGAAACCTTACAAAATAGTTACATAATCAAAAACTTTTTGTCTTGCCTTTATCAACCGCTTGAAACCTATTTGGCTGTATTTTCACAGTGAATTCATTTTGAAAAAAACGTATACACTTACTTCAATCGCCTCAACTGTAACAGTGTTTTTCACAGCGCAAAAAAAGTTTCTGACTCTCGTACATCGCCTTGTCAAAATAATGAAATACTGTGCTTTTCCTCAGCGTGCCATATGATGGACAAGCGTCATTGTACCCTAACCATGGAGATAGTTTATGGCAGGACATGTTTATTTAAATTTACGAACTTTGAGAGCATATCTTTTCCATGATTCAATTGATAGCAAAATACATGTATTTCAAACCAAGTTGATCGTTTTTCAAACCAATTTGACCAACTAATGGTGGAGCCGTGAAAGCGCAGAACTAGCCGTATATTAACATGTGAAATAAATGTATTTGGCCTGAAATACGTTATCTGTTGGCACGTTAATTTATATTTGATTCACTCTTGATTGGAATTGGAATTTCAAAACATAAAAAAATCAAAATCAATGACGTATCAGGGATATTAGAGTGCCTCAAGAGTGATGGGCTGTATCGATTCTTTTCTGGTGGCGCCCTCTCCTCGAGGAGGCGCCACGCCTCGAGCGAGTTTAGATGGATTCTGAAAATCAGTGCAACTCTTTGACACCGCTTCACTTAACTTGAAAGGCCGTAATAATAGGGGAGAGCAGGCTAATAAACATTACAAGATGCAATTCAACTGTAAGAAATTTGAAACTATATAAATCCATTCCTCAGTATTGCGCATTCCTCTCCAAATAACCTTCACTTGTTGCCCTAATTTAGTCCCTTTATGTTGGTTATTACAACCAATCTTGTTGATTTTGAAAACTTATGTTACTTATATTATTAAAAAAAATTACGTTGGGTTACTCTTCCCCATGGACAACCTTGACGTGGTGGAAGGGCTTGTGCGTTCCGATGACCCCTAGCGCTGTGCTGGTGGTAGTAATAATAATTGCTCCTGGTAGGGTCGCCCATGCCAGATAGGTCGAAGGTTAGGCGCCAGACGAAAGGTAGTCCACGCAGCGTCTGTCCCTCATTGAGGCGGCTGCAATGGCATCTGACCAGTAGGGCGGCCAGTAAGTGATGGTGTCACGTTAAAAACACTATTGAGGAAGGCAACGGGAAACCACCTCAATTATTATTCTCAAGAAAACATACTCAAGTAGTGATGGACAGTGAAGAGAATACGAGTCCTGACAACTATGAGACTCGGCTCACTGTGCCAATTCGGCCCGAATGTCCAGTCCGGCAGTAGAGGCGGCTCGGCCTCCGTGGGCGTCAATGATCATTCGTGCTCGTGTGCTGGGTGTAGGGTTGGATGAGGCTTGAGTCAGATAATCCCCGTGGACCACTACTTGTACGAGCACTTGAGGAAAATGGTGAACATTGAATAAGAAAGTGTGAAAAATGAAGATGAAGAACTGAAGTTAGGAATGTAGGGTGAGGAACTAATGGAGTCAGATGTGCAGAAAACCAGATTTGGTCAATCATTTTCGGGCACATGACGAAATCAATGCTTTAGACAAGAGACAAAGTATCAAACGAAAACTAATAAGTTTACGAGAAACGTGTAACCTAAGTTAAATATTAAAATAAAGCGGTATAATCTATCAGTGGCAAAACTGTTCACCTATCTAATTAGCGTTTTTGATGATTGGAATAGAGCAGCAGGGCGTCTGATCCCAGTGGACATAAGAAGCAGCAGGGACATACGAAGAAATCCATCCGGTAAAAAGACTGCTATGAAGAGGAGACGGTCGATAACATCGAGACCTTGAGTGAGGAAGAAAGAAAAATGTTATTGAACATTTTTATATGCACATTTTCTTGCACGTTGTGGAAACTTGGATGTTGAAGCAGAAGTACAGGATGTAGTGTGGGTTTTTCCGAAACCCCCACTATTGGTTAACTCTCCCAAGGAGTACCCCCCAGCATAACAGACAATGTATGGTGATGTAGTGCGGGTTTCTCGGAAACCAAGACAAGACAATGCCCGCTACCCAATTCCCTTGTTGCTACAACGTAGCTACTTGGAAGTCCCTCCCCCCGAAGGCGCGATGCCGTATAAAGCGAGACGCTCTCGGAGCAGGTCCCGACGCGGCGCTACTCTACCGCTCTTGATAGAAGAACCTTGCTGCCGAGCGAATTCAGGAGGCCATTGATGATCTCATTAAATGGTATCGTCGATGGCGGATTGAAGTCAATGCCGGAAAGACGAAAGCCATCGTCTTCCAAACCGGCCGAGGAGCGCCACCAAACGAGCGAATGTCGGTGGGTGGAGTCTTCCTTCCATGGGAGTCTGAAGTCCTTTATCCAGGTAGTTCAGACTGCTGCACTTCGGTATATATTGGGGCGGGGTCGCTACGAACCCGCCTCAAGCATGCACCGCGACGGGACGCTGGACGTTCTACTTCCGAAGGCAGCGCAAGATTTCTTCAGAAAAGCAGCGGGGTCGGACTTAGCTGTTATCCGAAGAATCTCCGAGGCACAGGTCTGGCCGTGGGATCACCATAAACGACCCATCGCTAGCCTGGACACCCCTGAATCACTTCCACCAGGGAAGAAACCAAGGAAGTGCTAAGAAGACTTCCCTGAAGTAATAAAGCCGCCAAGAGACAACGCAATAGAACACAAAACGTCTTCATAGTCCCAAGGACTGGTAAGACGAATGGGACGCCTCCACAAAGAGGTAGTCACATAGGGCGAGGAGCAGGTCCGCATTCCTCACCCGATACCCTGCCTCTGAGTCCGTCGGTCGAGCCTACGACCACACCAGAGACGCCCAGTCCCTCCTGTAGCTATCCCGACGACCCGACTCCCTACCCCATTCCTCACCCGATACCCTGCCTCTGCGTCCGTCGGTCGTTGGCTCCTACGACCACACCAGAGATGCCCAGCCTTTCCCCACTCGCTCGGCCCTACTCCCCGGAGCCTGAACCCCATAGCTTGAAAAGGGTTAAATAAAGACTCATAAACAGAATACGACTCTCTCATTATGTGCTACGCTCCCAACAATAATTTCGCGGCCGCCAACCACGAGACAAGGATAAGTTAGAAGAGGTTCATCACGTGTATGTGAGGTGAAGAATGTAAAAGAATAACTGAACGTACAAGAAGACAAATGAGCAAAATTCTATGCATGTTGGGGGTTGGAAGGATCGCGTGAAGAAATCCGAAGGAGGTGCATACAGTGCGTTTTAATGGGATTTAGTGGGATGCTGGACAGTTTGAAAGAGGAGGTGATGTTAGACAGACGAGGTATGGATGGGACGTAAGAGCAGTCGTGTTGGTCGGGAAAGAGGAAGGCGGATGGGAATACAAAGAATCAAAGAAGGCTTTTTTGTAATTTAGGATATCACAACTTTTCGTGTTACATGTGTCTGAATAATGTAGCCGTAGCTAGTTATTGTGTCCAGCGAAATCCGGCCAAACATGAATCGTAGATGAATTGGAGTGCCTAAGATTATTATTTTGTTTATATTTCCTATGGCGTAGTTTTCCCTCAAATGGAGAGTGGGGTTAGTTTCATTTTATTCTGTGTTTAGAACATTATATGGCAGACAACGGTTACGTTTAATACCATTTTGGAGTCCTACCAAATCAAACGCTCTCCTACTAGAGCTGTTTTTCCAGCGTAAATACGAGGTTTCAATTATTGTAATTTGGATTTTCCTGAATGATGTGAATTTTCTGCAATTTATATAAATCATTTCCTGTAAATTTGCTAGCGCAGCCACTTCCGAGCACGTTAGCATAATGTTCCCGGCGTCCTTCAACGTTTTTCTTCAACGAGTTCACTGTTTTTTAGTTGCCTCGCTGTATTTTACATACCGATGCTTAGCATTTATCTATTTCAGCTTCTGAAATAGTTGCATTGAAATGCACATTAGCGGATGACTCCGTTAAAAGTTACTGTTGCGGCATCTCCCGCAGTTTCTTTGGAATTCTAAATGCTTCTTTATCATAAACGTTTTGAATGAGAGAGTTTGATAACTGTACTAAAGACCTATTCACTTCGTATGGTTATGTTTTTTAAATGCCGTTTCATAGCTCCACTTGGATAGAAGTATCACTTGAATGGGCGTCTTTTGAACTTTAGCATGGTACTTCCCAAAGCGAAGGAAAATGCAGCGTGGTGCTTTGTGGATTATTCAGTTGAGTATCTCTGTAGAGGCTGGGATTTACTAGAATGAGGAGGATATGCAACGCCTTTTCAATGTAAGATACGAGTGATGCGAGTTAAAGGAGCGGTGTCTTTGAACAAAGAGATGAGTTGTGTGATTTGAGTGAAATTAGTTGAGAGAAACGGTGACATACTATATTTTCCATTACAGCTTCAAGGCGTGTTCATTATTAATAAAAAATATGATTAAGCGAATTTTGAGTGTCTTTAATATTATCACTACACTGTGTGCTGAAAGACGCCACTAGGGTGCGTGGCAGTGGGTGATCACACACCTGATTTCATTTGACGCAAAAAAGCGCGATGGGATAACGTAGTTCCGATTTCTTATCGTCCGTGGGAAAAATGGCATCCATTTGTTCTACACTTCATCTTTCTAAAATCATCGACTTTATATCTCCTACCGTAGAGTACGATGGCGGTATTAATCCATTTTTAACATAACTGCTGAAAAGACCTCCTTCCAATTCATGCAAGAGCTTCAATCTGTTCAAATCTTCAATCGTGGTCGGACAATTTTATTCTCCTCCCTCATCGTTCGTGGAAAAAACGACATCTTAAATCAATCAGTTCTACATTTAATCTCTCTCATTTCATGGGCATGATCTCTCCTACCGTAGTGCGAGGGGGGGGGGGGTAATAATATATTTTCAACATCGCTGACACAGAGACCTCCTTCCAATTTATGAAAGAGTTTCAATCTGTAATTCAACCTTCGCTCTGTGAGTGACTCAAAGCATAGCTGCTTTAATATTTTATCATAACAACGTTTTACAAATCTAGCTCCTCTGCGATTCACGCGATCCAATTCGGTAATTAATCCAACTTCGTGAGGATCCTAAATGGCACTAACAGCATATTCTAAATGAGGCCTAACCAGTGAAATATAACATTTCTCTTTGAACTTTTCATCACATTTACCCAGTACCCTACGAATTAATCCGAATTTTTTGGTTCGAGTGCCCACATATTCCCAGAATGTGTTTCACCCCGGAGAGGTCGTGAGCGAGGGGAACGCGTGGTTATTTAATTGAGTCTACACATTCCATTTCGGAGATCTCGATGAATTACGCGTTCGGGTGGGAATTACTCTTTTTCCAAAAGTTCATCACTACGCCCTTTTTTAAGTTTGATTCTAGTTACCCAGTGTCGCACCAGCGCCGTATAACATTACGGTCATCTGGTAAAGCTGCTGCTTTAACATCAGGACCACGGATATCACGGTAAACCACTGCATCATCGGCAAATAAACGTATCTCACTAGTGACTACGAAATCAACGTCGTTAACGTGAAGTAGGAATAAAAGAGGTCCGATGACACTTCTCTGGAGGACACCTGAAGTAACTTCTGCATTTGGGCTAACTCCATCTATGACTACTCCCTGCACCCGGCCATCCAAAAAGTCTTTAATCCAACCCGGGATATTGTTATCTATGCAAAAGGCTTCTACCTTTCAAGTGGTTTACTAAGAGGTACTTTGTCGAAAGCCTTTTTTAAAATCTAGGGAGACCGGTGTCTACTTGGACATCGCTCCCTTCCTAACTAAGGATATCATGAACAAAAAGCACAAGTTATGTCTCGCAGGATTAACCCTTTCGGAAACCGAGTTGGTTACTCATCAACAACTTTTGGCTGTCGTATTCATCAACAATTAATGCACATTAGATATAGTTCCTCGTAATTGCTTCCAGGTACGGGTGCCTGTAGGGACCTGAAATCCGAAGTGGATCGTATGCGGGAGGCATCTGGTGTGGTCCATATGCAGCATTATCCCGCGGACTGACTGCGGTGCTTACGTTTAGAGTCGTAGTAGTAGTTTTGAGGGGAGGCGACCGACAGCTAAGGTCATTTGCGCCATAGGAGATGGACAGGAAAGGATGAAGGGTGGAGAGAAACCCGGCGTCGGCATTAGCCTACTCTTTACGAAAGGCGCCAAGGGGTCCGCAGTTTAACGTCCCATCCGACGGACGGCGTACTCACTCAAAGTGCCCTCCACAAAGCACCTCAAGTAGGGATCGAGATACCTCGTATTGAGTCTCTAAACGGAAGGCTGTGGAAATTCTGTCGGGATATGGGGGCCGAGTTTGTGGACTTGAGACCGGTGCCCGGGTCTTGTCGCGCTCCCTTGAACCGCTCTGGGGTCCACTACACCCCTGAGGCGTCGGTTCGGGTGGCTCATAGGATCTTCGGGCACTGTAAATATTTTTTAGGCAAATGAGTAGGTTAGGTAGTGGAGTAAATTTAAATTTAAAGATAAATTTCCTTGATAACGATATTATAAAGTGTAGGTCAATTAGTGGGTCTCACAATACTAGGTTGCCCAAAGTGATTTCTCGAAGTACGTATAGTGCTAATGAGACAAAAGAAAGAATCACTTATCAGAATATGGACCGATCAGGTATTAAGACAAATAAAAGACTAAATAGCATCCCCAGAAAGCAGACCGCAACGAACACAAAGAAGGTTTTAGACGAAGAAATAATTTCCATAGTAACTTCCGAAGTTTAAAAAATAAGATACCGGAATTTCACCACCTCATTCATAGCACAGAGTCAGATATCATTATAGGAACTGAAAGTTGGTTAACAGATGATATCGCAGACAGTGAAATATTTCCCAAGTCCTTCACAGTTTATAGAAACGACAGGCAGAATAGAGCCGGAGGAGGAGTGTGTACCGCGGTTAAAAACTCTACCAACAGCAGAGCTGAGTTATTTCCTGGTAGCTGTATAGAAAGTGCCTGGTGCTCAGTAAAAATACCCAGTGCGAAAAGAAAATATGTCTATGCGTATCATAGACCACCCCATGCTGGCGTTAACTCAATACTAGATCTAGAAAGGCAGATAAAAAGCTTTACATCCCACAACAATGAGCATAGACTAATTATCGGTGGCAATTGTAATGCTCCCCCAGTAGATTGGGATTCCTACAGTTTTATAAATGAAGGCAAATACAAGTATTTATGCGAGTCCCTCTTATTGACGTTCACCTCAAATTCCCTACATCAATTAGTCACTTCACCAACAAGGGGAAAGAACATTCTTGATCTATTAGCAACTAATACACTCGAAAATGTCTTAAATGTAGGAGTTATTGATGGAATCAGTGATCACAGGACTGTAAACGCTAAATTTTCTCTGAGCTTAGAAAAAGTTAACAAACCTTAGAGAAAAATTTATTGAATAAAGCTGACTATGATGGCTTAAAACGTGAGTTAAACCGTTCCTTTCTTAGATTTGACGAATTAAGCAAAACCAGGAGTGTCGAGGATACCTGGAATAATTTTCTTGCGATAACACGTTCAACAATACAGAGATTCATGCCTAGAAAATATATAAGAGAGAATAAGGAACCCCGTTGGTACAACTCTGAAGTACGGAAATCACTAAGACGGCAAAGGGCGTGCCATGCCAGAATGAAAAACGCGGTTAAAGATTCCTCCGCTGACAAAATCAACGAAACCTTACAGAATTACAAAGCATCTAGGTCCACTGCCAAGAAGGCCTTCCGGAAGGTGCTAGCGGCATTCAAAAGGAAAAAAATTAGGTGAACATTTAAACGATGACTCAAAGATGTCTTGGTCCTACGTCGGGGAAGTGCAGGGAAAAAAGTCCACCGTAAACTCATTGAACGACGAAAAAGGGGATAAATTAACAAGTAGTTTAGATAAAGCCAACATATTACACTCATTCTTCCACAGTGTTTTCAACAAATGCTCCCAGAATATACCAGAGAACCTTCCGAAAACATATCTGCAGCCAATGTAAGCAATCGACTTTTCTACCCGCGGAATAGAGTTACTCCTTCAAAACATCAACCCCAACAAATCTCCAGGACCTGATGAGATACCGGCTCGCGTGTATAAAGAACTGTCTTCTGAAATTGCTCCTTATCTTAATATAATATTTAAGAAATCATTAGCAGAAGAATGCGTGCCAAGCGGCTGGAAGAGAGCTTCTGTGACACCCATATTTAAAAATGGAGACCGGGAGGACCCCAGTAATTATAGGCCAATATCGCTCACCTCTATCTCCTGCAAGATTTTTGAGCCCATCATTCTTAGTTCAATAATGAGGTACCTCGATAGCCAAGATTTATTGATTAATAACCAACACGGGTTCCGTAAATGTAGATCCTGCGAAACTCAACTCTCACTCTTTGTTCGTGATATAATGCATTCCGTTGAAAGTAATATTCCAGTTGATGCGATATTCCTAGATTTTAAAAAAGCTTTTGATAAAGTCCCTCATTGCAAGTTGCTCGCGAAGTTGGAAAATTATGGAATACACGGGAGTGTTATATGCTGGATTAGACAATTTTTAATAAATCGTGTTCAAACAGTCATCCTGGATGGTGTATCATCCGATACTGTTAAGGTCACGTCGGGTGTACCACAGGGAAGTGTCATAGGCCCCCTCTTTTTTCCTATTTACATAAATTACCTCAGTACCGTGGTTAATAGCAGGCTCCGTCTTTTTGCTGACGATGCGTTGATTTATGGGGACATTCGAAGTCGCGATGACAGAGTCACGTTAGCTAACGACCTAAATGCAATCCAGAATTGGTGCGATACATGGAAATTGGAATTAAATTTGAAAAAATGCGTAGTAATACATTTTTGGGAAAAGAGTAACACCCCCCCATTTAGTTACAAAGTGAAACAAATAGAAATCACGAGGGTGGATTCCTTTAAATACTTGGGTGTAACAATTACTCACGATCTGTCCTGGGGAAAACACACACGGGAAAAATGCGGTCGTGCTAATAAAAAATTGGGATTTATAAAAAGAGTGCTGGGTAAATGTGACGAAAAAGTGAAGGAACGATGTTTTCTTGCCCTAGTCAGGCCCCACCTAGAGTATGCTGCCAGTATATGGGATCCTCAAGAGAAAAATTGATTTTTGGAATTGGATCGAGTTCAGTGGAGGGGGGCTGGAATTGTCAAAAATTGTTATGGCCAACGCAGTAGCGTAATTACTTTGCTAGAAAATTTAGGCTGGGATTCCCTTACACAGCGGCATCTAGAATATAGATTAAACTTATTGAAAACATTTAAAGATGGGTCCTTTCCCGATAACAACAAGAACATAATACGAACCCCAACGTATTACGGGCGGAGGGATCACGAATGTAAGATTAGAGAGATTAAATGCAAGAGAGACAGGTTTAAATGGTTATTTTTTCCAAGAACAATAAGAGACCAGAATGCTTGTAATCGAAATCCCCCAGGAATCAGCTCGACACAATAAGTATTAACGTACAAGGTAGCGAATGCGCATGGTTATAATAGTATATTTATATATATTTTTTGTCAGGTTCCCCCCACCGTTCCCCATCCATTTGAATAACCCTAACCCCCTCATCCCTTAGCCTTTCCTCCTGGTGCTGCACCCACTGCCACACACCTTTTTGGTGGCTCGCAGGGTATTGATGTAGATGTAGATGTAGGCAATTTTCATATTGGCGTGACAAATTTTTACGCCGTAAGAAAATTTTTTACTTCCGCATTGTACCATCTAGGTTCCGTGTGATCCTTTACAAATGTACCTGCTGACTGGAGAGGGCGTGATGCCAAGGATATGTTTCCAAGCATATTTAGTATTTCAGTGTTTACTATATTTCTATAAATTTTAAATGAACTCTGTAAATCGCAATTTTAGCCATTTTAGCTCCCTTTTTTGGCTATTTTTTTCCTGACTTCTTATTTTGGGCCGTATATGGAGAAACTTGGCATTTGCTGCTCTATGCTCTCTAATTTTTTTGATAATTTTCTATTTTTAAGGCTTTCGGGTATGCTCGTTGATAAAGAATCGAGGGATATAATCGCCCCTAGTGGGTGAAGTGACAAGCTGATTCAAGGAGTCCAACGCAAAGGAATTCATTATTGACTTGCAGATATTTTTGTCTTTGCCCTCCTTTTAGAAACTATATGCTCTTCAATCAATAGATGGGCCATTGAAATCTCCACAGATTGTGACGTCGCGACCATTGGTTTTGGATGAGAGATTTTTGATTTGCTGATCTAGTTCTAGTAATGACTTATCTTTTTCGCCCGGCCGCCTGTAAAATGCGCATACAGAGATTCTTTTGAAATGAGGACTTTTAATTGAACACCAAACGTTTTTCAACCCGTCATCTGGAATGACGTCAGCCATGATAACGCAAATATTTATACATATATATATATATATATATATATATATATATAGCCTCCCCCTATCCCGCTAACTTCTCTCCGAAATTTTCAGTCTTACTTGAAAAAAGGCCTCGGAGAAGGCCGAAAGCTCAAACAATCTACAATGTGAGTGTCCTTTTAAGTGTTACTATTTTAGTTCAATAGTTTCAGCCTCAACTTTGTGGAAGTTCATTTTAATAAATGAAAAAGAAACACTTTGTTCCAATCCACCACTTTATTACAGGTACGACTAGTTTCGACGCTACGGCGTCATCCTCAGGTACAAAGTTTAAAGTCACAATCAAGGTATATATACCCTCTTCTGGAAAGGGTGGGGGAGTTGTGGGAAGAGGGGGCGGGGAGGGGATAATTGCCCTATTATGGTGTCCCGTCCGAAAAAATTAGCAAATTGTTCCCGAAAGACAAATTCAGAATTGCTTTCTATAACAAACAAAATCTAAAAATGTTCATAAATAAAACTAAAGATAAAGTTGAGCCACTGGAAAATAGTGGGATATATGAAATGGTTTGCGGGGATTGCAGTGCGAGGTACATCGGACAGAGTGGTCGAGCGGTGCGGACAAGAGCGGAGGAACACAAGAGGTGCTACAAGAAGTGTAACCTCGCCCAATCCCACTTTGCCAAACACCTGTGAGAGGAAAATCACACCAGTGATTTCATCCCCAAAATTCTACATCGTGAAGAAAAAGGGAGGAGGATGGACAAGAAGGAAGAGTTGGAGATCCGGAGAACAATGAAGAAACATCCTTTACTCAATGACATTCTGTTTGAAAACGTATCACCTCTCCTGGAAGCCTCCCTAGCAATAACAGAAAAACAGAACCTCTAACCCCTTCCCCCTAACTCCCATTGACTCCTAACCCGTACCTTTATTCCCATTAGCCATTGACTCAAATTATACCGACCAATAAAATTTTTCCCCTCTCTTAACCCACCTTCCAATCCCCCCCACTCACTAACGCTTTTCCTGGTGTTTCCTACCCTCTCCCACATTCTTTCGTACCTACCCCCGTACTCCCCTCCCCGCCCCCTCTTCCCACAACTCCCCCACCCTTTCCAGAAGAGGGTATATATACAATGATTGTGACTTTAAACTTTGTACCTGAGGATGACGCCGTAGCGTCGAAACTAGTCGTACCTGTAATAAAGTGGTGGATTGGAACAAAGTGTTTCTTTTTCATTTATTGTTACTATTTTATTTGTGTTCCATTATGCCGTCTAAATATTATACTGCTCGTGTGAGTGTTAACTCATACGAGCGGCACAATAATGGGCTGACACAATATAACACAATTAGAATAGAATAGAAACATTTAAAAGGACACTCACACGGTAAATTATTCGAGCTTTCGGCCCTCTCAGAGGCCTTCTTCAAGTGAGACTCAGAGCAGTCTCACTAGAAGGCCTCTGAGAGGGCCGAAAGCTCGAATAATTTACCGTGTGTCCTTTTAAATGTTTCTATTCTATTCTATTTGTGTTATATTGTGTCAGCCCATTTATATATATATGTATATATATATATGTATATATATATATGTATATATATATATATATATATATATATATATATATATATACACACACACACACTCATTTATATAGAAACAGAAATAAGGAAAAGGGATAGGAACACACATAAAGAACGAACACAGGAGAGGTGGGGAAGGCGGAATCCAGCAGATCACGAGTGCAAAAATATTTCCTAGACCGGGATTTGAACTCCGGATCTTTCCCCTTGCCGGGCGGAGGCTCTTAACCACTACGTGGTGGGATATGTGAGAGTTCGACCCGAATACTGGGAGTGAGTAGCATGGCCTTTGTTACATGGATACTCGCCGGCGCCCGACAGAAAAATTATGCTTTGTTTGTGGCTCCATGTGACCTCCATTGGTTTTAAAAAGGGGGATGAACGATGAATGGAAAGCATTTTGACACGATTTCCGACTTTTGCGAGGCAACGACCGTTACTTGACAGGAAATTCTGAAAAACTGAGTTTTTGAATGATTCTAAGAATTATATGACCGCTTTCGGCATTAATTTGACTCTCAAGGAACCTATTATGAACATTAAGGTAATATGAACTAAGAATAATTAACTTCTTGCCTCACATTATGTCTTGGTCATCTTTTACCTTGGACAGGCAACGTACTTGCCATCTCCTCAAAAAGCATCGTTCATTCAACGTAATGTGAAGTTCAGTACGTTATACGTGCACTGCCCCTGACAGGTAATAATGCCACTTGCTGTTATCAAAACTGCTTTCCGTTTAAGATATTTTCTTATAATTTTCGCAACAATTGGAAATTACTCTTTATATGACTTGAGAAAATTGTTATTGACAGATGTCGGCCAGTAATTTCGTACAAGAAATTGAATCCAAAATATCTCTCCTGTTAGATATAATTACATGTATGCATTGAGTAGTTTTGATAATTAATATAGTGGATTTAAATGAAATCATTTTTATCAGTTATTTATTTTAAATTTATTTTAATCGGTTATTATTTTTTTATGTGGAAAAAGCCTTCGATACTGTAGATTGGAAACATGTTTGAAACCATGGGGAGGAAAGAAATAGACCACAAAGACAGGAAGCTGATATTTCAGGACTACCAGAACCGAAGCTCTTTTAAAGAAGTAATGGATGTGAGAAAGAAGCGAAGATTAGAAAAGCAGTAAGGCAAGGATGTATACTTATGCCGCATCCCTTTAATTTACATGCACATATTGAAGAGGCTATAGAGACAATGAAGGAGAAGACAAATGGTTTAATAATAAATGGAAGAAAGTTACACTGCATTAGGTTTGCAAATAATATTGTGACCCTGGCAGAATCAGCCAAAGGTAAATGAAAGGGGAATCGAGGATACGCCAAGTAGAAGAGTTCTGCTACGTTGGGAGTGTAATGACAAGAGACAACAGATGCACCTCCGCAGTGAACATTATGATAGCCACGGCGAAGAAGACAAAAATGGAAATAAAAAGAATCTGTTGAAGAACAAATACATGAATTTGGAAATAAGAAAATCATTTGAAAAAATGTTTATTCGGAGTACATGATTATATGGATGCGCAACTTGGACCATTGGGAAAGAGGGGAAAGGTTCGCTTGGAAGCAATGGAAATGTGATTTTGGGGAAGAAAAACTAAAAAAAGATGGGCGGACAGGAAAAGAAACATAGGAGTATTGAGAGCAATTAAAGAGAAAAGGAATTTAATGAATGAGATGGAGGAAAGGAAAATTAAATTTGTTGGACACGTTCTGAGACATAACAACTTCCTGGAAAGTATAATGAAGGGGAAAATATTAGGAAAAACGGAAGGAGAGGGCCAAGAAGGCAGTTTATAGATGATATAAAAAGTGCTAAGAGAGTAACAACCTTCAATGAACTGAAAGGAACGGCCCTGGAGAGAGACCAATGGCTGCAATGACAAGGCAGCGCCTTTAGAGGATGATGACGGTGAATTGAAATCATATAACCGGAAAAATAACACCCAAAGGACTCCAGGTATGAATGCGCCTACCTGGCATTCAAACAGTACAGGCTGACAATGGTGTTTGGTAAATTCATGGCTTAGTCATCCATGGACTGCCATTTTCTTCAATGCCAGCCGAGCATGGAGTACGACGCGCCTAATTGCCCGCGAGCGTCGACCCGGCGATGGCATTCTGGGAAGGGCGACACCGGCTGCCCACTGGATTCGCCGGTAACGTGACCGGAGAGCCGCGTCGTGCGCCGTCGGGCCTCTCTCACACGCGAACTGCGTCATGCACTAGGATACCCGCGATGCAAGCCTCACAGCTGACGGCTGGATTTCCATCTTCACCATGCACATCTGCTGACGTGTTTCCTCGGCAAAGAAAGCTATATTGTTGACCAGCTAACATTTAACGTTCATTCCGTCATAATGGATGCCAGTCCAAAAACCTTCGTCGTTGAGTTATAAACGATAATCACCTGTTTTTAGAAAGGGATCTATGCAACACTAGGCTACCAGCAATTGTAGGAGGATGAGCAATCACGCCATTTAGATCTTGCATATTTACGGATATTCTGTGAAATTAGCGCGTATGCGCCGTTGGAGCACCTTTTGCCAATATCTCGCTAAAGAGTTTCCCAAACTGCACCTCAAATCTTTCCACAGAGCGCCGATCGGTGTCATACTACCTTGATCAAAAAGTTCCCGGAATAACCACCGTGTGGCGCTCCCATCGTTCCGATTTGAGTTCTGTTTTTTTTTGTTAAATTGGTACATCTGTTGTTGATATTCCCTTTAAATCTTAGTGTCATAACTTGACATTTGCAAAAGTTACGTAGCCAAGAGTACATCTATCTCTGTGTGTGTTGGCGATTTTTTACAATTTCAGAAATGGATTTAAATTTGCAACAACGAACTTGTATTAAATTTTGCGTAAAAAACGGATTTAGTGGCGCACGGACGTTGGAAATGTTGGAAAAGTGTTTCGGCAACGATTCTCTAAAAAAACGGTCGTTTACCAGTGGCACGAGCGGTTCAGAAGTGGTCGTGAGTCAATCGAAGATGATGAACGCAGTGGCAGACCATCGACATCGAAAGTCGGTGAAAAAATTGATAAAGTAAAAGAAATGTTGGTCAATAACCGCAAATTAACCATCAGAGAAATAGCGGAGGACTTGAACATTGCCTATGGATCCGCCCAAGACATTGTGGTTAATGATTTGGGTTTCCGTCGTGTAGCATGCCAAAAGACCTCAATTTCATGCAAAAAAGAGACCGTGTTGACGTCGCAAAAGACATGATTTGCGAGGCTGAATCCGATCCCACATTCATCAAAAGGATCATTACTGGAGACGAGACGTGGGTTTATGAGTACGACACGCAATCCAGACATCAGGCAAGTGAATGGCGTTCACCAAATGAGCCGAGACCAAAAAAACCACGTCGTTTTCAGTCAAAAAAGAAGGCAATGCTGACGGTTTTCATGGATTACAACGGTGTAGTGCATCATGACTTTTGCCAGAAGGCCAGACAGTAAACAAAGAGTATTATTTGGGCGTTATGAGACGTTTGCGTGAAGCAATTCGCCGAAAGAGACCAGAAATGTGGGCAGAAAACTCGTGGATTTTGCACCTTGATAACGCACCGTCGCACAGTGCTATCATTATTCGTAATTTTTTGACGAAAAATGCAACAAATACCATCCAACAGCCACCGAATTCACCTGATTTGGCTCCCTGTGACTTCTTTCTGTTCAATCGAGTTAAAAAACCATTACGGGGAACGCGTTTTAGCAGCCGAGAGGAAGTAATGGAAAAATCGCAGGAAGCACTGATGGACATACCGAAAACCGAATATAAAAAATGTTTCGAGGATTGGATCAAGCGCTGGCATAAGTGTGTTGCAGTCGATGGGGATTACTTTGAAGGGGACAATATAGATTTAGATGAATAAACTTGTATTTTTAATTATCTGAATAAATTCCGGGAAATTTTTGATCAAGGTAGTATTTTGAATCACTCGCCATCACCACGGGGCACGTCGCGTTCCCTTCGGTCCATTGCCGAGTAAACATGGGAGGCGGTGTGAAGGAGACAAGCTGTTCTCTCTCGAAATGCCGGAACGAGAGAGGCGAATGGTGGGGGGTTGCAATGCGGACATATAATCCGAAAAAAAGAGAGATGTGAAACATGGGGCGGTGGAATGTCACTGGACTCGGCGGCAATAAATCACTTGGGTCCTCGCCTCTCCCCTTCCATCTTCGACTCGCGTGCACCACGGAGCGCAGACACGTACCTTCGCAGCGTGCGGTAATCCCCTTTCGGACACATACAGGGTTTGTGTCAAAAGTATCGGGAAAAGTTTCGGAAATATAGATTTATTTCAAATATTGCTGCAATGCCTCAAAACTCTTCTAATTACATCCCTTGAGCGTCGAAACACACTTTTGCCGGAGCGGCTTTTCCCCGACTCAAAGACTCCCTGGTTGGCGGATTACTGTAGGAGGTCCTTAAGGGTACGCGTGCAAGTGTCTTTGACGGCACTTAGGGTCCCATGATGGTGTCCTTTGAGGGAGGATTTCACTTTTGGGAATAGGAAATACAGGGTTCGTCCGGAAAATAAGTGTACTGAGCTCAGGAAAAATATTTATTACACTTTTACATATCTTAAGCTAATATTCCTCAAAATAGGACCCTTGTGAGTCGATACACTTGTTCCAGCGGCGTTCCCATTCCTGGAACGGTCCCGCGAAGGCATCATCGGGAACCTCTCGAAGACACGTCGTCACGGCTTCTTTGACGGCGTCCAAAGTCCCGTATCGCGTTCCTTTCAAACTCCTCTTTATCTTCGGGAACAGAAAGAAGTCCGGTGGTGCCAAGTCCGGGCTGTAGGGCGGGTGCGGCAGCGTTGCCACGCCGTGCTTGGCCAAGAAGTCCGGCACGACAAGCGCGGTGTGAGACGGCGCATTGTCGTGATGCAGCCGCCAGATGTTTTTGATCGCTCGCCAGATGTTTTTAATCTCGTGCACTATTGTTTTTGGCACATTACACTGCTCTGCTATCATCCGAACACTAAGACATTACAGAACTAAGTTCAGTACATCGCGAACTTTTCGCACATTTTCGTCGGTGAGTGTCGTTGATGGGCGTCCAGGCCGTGGTTCGTCGTCGACCTCTTCTCTACCCTCCACGAACATCTTGTGCCACCAAAAGATCATGTTTCTGGACATGGCTGACTCCCCGTAAGCCTGGTTAATCATACCGACAGTTTCGGTAGACGATTTCCCAAGCTTTACCGCAAATTTGATGGAATAACGCTGCTCCAAAAACTTCGGCATCGCGTTCCGTGACGTGGGTCGAGCGTGGAGGTTCGCGTTAACAGAGCTCCTCACTACACCACAGCTCAGAGCCGACTGCATTTTTCAGCGTCGCTTGCCAACATACCCCCCTCCAATCGCAGCCCGTCAGAACAGTGCTGGGCGCGCCTGGAGCGGCGGGAAAAAAATCAGTACACTTATTTTCCGGACGAACCCTGTACTTCGAGAAATCTCTTTAGGTAACCCAGTATTGTGAGACCCACTAATTGACCTACACTTTATAATATCGTTATCAGGGAAATTTATCTTTAAATTTAAATTTACTCCACTACCTAACCTACTCATTTGCCTAAAAAATATTTACAGTGCCCGAAGATCCTATGAGCCACCCGAACCGACGCCTCAGGGGTGTAGTGGACCCCAGAGCGGTTCAAGGGAGCGCGACAAGACCCGGGCACCGGTCTCAAGTCCACAAACTCGGCCCCCATATCCCGACAGAATTTCCACAGCCTTCCGTTTAGAGACTCAATACGACTCCAAACGTAAGCACCGCAGTCAGTCCGCGGGATAATGCTGCATATGGACCACACCAGATGCCTCCCGCATACGATCCACTTCGGATTTCAGGTCCCTACAGGCACCCGTACCTGGAAGCAATTACGAGGAACTATATCTAATGTGCATTAATTGTTGATGAATACGACAGCCAAAAGTTGTTGATGAGTAACCAACTCGGTTTCCGAAAGGGTTAATCCTGCGAGACATAACTTGTGCTTTTTGTTCATGATATCCTTAGTTAGGAAGGGAGCGATGTCCAAGTAGACACCGGTCTCCCTAGATTTTAAAAAAGGCTTTCGACAAAGTACCTCTTAGTAAACCACTTGAAAGGTAGAAGCCTTTTGCATAGATAACAATATCCCGGGTTGGATTAAAGACTTTTTGGATGGCCGGGTGCAGGGAGTAGTCATAGATGGAGTTAGCCCAAATGCAGAAGTTACTTCAGGTGTCCTCCAGAGAAGTGTCATCGGACCTCTTTTATTCCTACTTCACGTTAACGACGTTGATTTCGTAGTCACTAGTGAGATACGTTTATTTGCCGATGATGCAGTGGTTTACCGTGATATCCGTGGTCCTGATGTTAAAGCAGCAGCTTTACCAGATGACCGTAATGTTATACGGCGCTGGTGCGACACTGGGTAACTAGAATTAAACTTAAAAAAGGGACGCGTAAACGTGTTCAGAAAGAACCGGACCCAGTAGACTGACATCACCCAAGAGGCGGGCGTGCCAAGCTTGGGAGTTGGTACGGAAGGTGGCGCTCGTGTGGGCCCCGTAATAGGCTTTCGATGTTTTCGCCCGCTGCGAGGGTGTCGCTGTCGGGCTGTCGGGCCTATGACGACTGCTGATACACTGCGGTGATCTCAAATCCGCCGCGCACACCAAATACGTACATGCTAATTGCAACCATGTAAAGTGATCCCTATAAAAAGGATTAATCATTACGAAGCCATGCCATGCAGTAAAAACTCACAATACGTAAGCGTAGGTAAGAAAGGAAATCTTTTCAAGTTGAGGAAATGGATAACTCATAAAACACCATTTCGCTTGTAATATATATAATATTTTAAGACATTTATACTCTACGGTTTCAGAATCCACTTCATGGAAGTATTTGATGCCCATATTATAAGGTTTGTTTTACTTTTTCACACACTTCATTTTAAGATACAATTCGTTTCACCAACTTCATCAGGATGACACCACAAGTCGGTGAAACTCATTGTATCTTAAAAATAAAGTGTGTGGAAAAGTAAAACAAATCTTTCAAAATGGATATTATTAGACATGATAATTTTAACTAAATAAAATTTTACTATAAAGGGATTATCGAATGAATTCACTGAAGCTTTTGAAAGCCTTCGTCCGCGACGAGCGACTCCACGTTTTCTCCAAATATGTTCCGGTATGACCTACTTCTCGGAGGACATTCGCCTCGCCATCCAAGTAATACTTTCGGGGGTACTTTAAATGAGAAAAAATTATCGACAGGAGATATCCGTTCTCATGATACTGTGCCTTGCATTTCCTTCTTTTTGCCCATCGGGACTCCTCATCCGCCACTCGCACCTGAGCGCTCTGGAAAGTGCGCGGGCTGGGATGAAAAACGAGTCTCCACGCCTTTCACCACAATGAATTTAAATTGGCTTGTGGCTTTTTCCAGTAAAAACCTAATCACAAATCGCACTTCATAAATCGCGGGGTTTTCTATAGCAGAGTATCTTTTAGCATTTCGCAGTGAGGAAAGTAAAATATTCATATTTTGTAGCTTACCGCAGCAGAATACATACTGAGTGGAGGAACGTGTGGACGCCATGATTTTTGTTCCAGCCCTACCCACTGCCGCGCTACGCCAAAGCGTAAGTTACTTTCTGGACGGCTCTTGCATCCTATCCCTTTTGGTAACTCCTATCTTCCGAAATTCATCCATTAATCCTTCATAGTTTACTCTTTCCAAAATCCTTCTCGGAATGCTCGAAACGGACAAATCCATTCTTATTGTAATCTTTATGTTCTTCTCTCTTAATGAATTAATCGCATGCACTGCCATATGGAATCGTGCGGGTCTCCCCCCTTCCTGAAACAAACTGTTTACACCCTGAATAGTCATTTGCCCTGCTAGCCATTGATGATCCTATGCGCACGCCAGTTTCCGGGAGAAATCATAATTATTATTCTATAGCCCTCGCACGCGGCTGGATTGCTGTTTCTTTGATCGGGAATTAATACTGAACTGGAGAAATCTTTCGGCGTAATTTTTACTTCCAAAATATAAAAAAAATAACCCATAAAAACTCCCTCTTCCATATTTTCGTAAACATACCCATTTGTTTGATTTCAATCCTCTTTTTTTATCTCGCAGTCAGCAAGTCTATGCCTGGACCTAAAATATCCTCATCTAAGCCAATACTCTCTATATGCCTTAACTTGAAGGTCTAATTCTGCACTATACAGGCGCGACTATATTATTTTTATTCCCTTTCTGTCCTTGTATATTATTTTTATCTCTCGTTAAACGTTTCTAATTGAATTGATATCTTATTTTTATAATACTGTTCTCCACTGTTATCCGTTCCTCCCTTGTAATTTTCCTTTTTAATGTTCCCATTGTTTCGTTTTCGGCTTTTGATATCACTCCACCGAGATTTTCCCGTAAGTCTTCAAATTATCCGTATGCCTCATTTCCCTCCCAAATGTTTCCATCATCTCCTCGTAATACTTCCTTTTAGTCTCAGTTTGCGCTTTCGCATTCCTTCCCTCGGCCTCTTCTCCGCTTTGCACTCTTGAACCTTGTTTTACACTTCCTTTGTATAAAGTTACGGAATTATTGATAAATGATAACATAACCATAAAAGAGTCTGCGTGATATTTTCTGACATTCCGGGTATCTACGTATTTTGTTGTGTGTAGACCAAATGGTCGCTTGGATTTAACCATTTTCCCGGCAGAACACAACTACTTTCTCCCAACGATCATTTCTCCTTCCTAAATCATAATTCTCTCCTTCACTCCTTTTATTTTCCTTCCCTAAACCACATATTTCCGCTCTTCCATCACTTTGAAATGTCTTCTCCAAGAGAAACATGTGACGGAGTCCTCTAATGGATCGTGCACGCTATGTCGTCCTCCCTATATCCCTCCCGTAAATTTTGGAAGGCAGACTTGCAAAATTGACCGAATTTGTTGGGTCGGCTTTTCTTTTCTCATTCCAACCCTCACCTGCTCTGCTCTTGCTATTCTTCTTCATACTTTTCCTCTCCCATGTGCGAGTATACTACAATCTATTTATCATATCAATAATTACCGTGCGGTCATCTCCAAGAAAACCCACAATTATACCCTCTACGTGGTCGTATATCCTGTCTACTTCTTCCGCTTTATGATTACTTGGTGGCATGTAGACCTGAACCATGACCAAGTTCGTTTGTTTAGTATTTAATTTTACCAATAATATTCTATTAGTCACTTGCTTTACGTTTATTACCTTTTTTTCCTGACATTTTGTTCAATATTATGGCTCCCCTCGCTGGCTATCTTCCCCTCCGACTTTAGACTACACTATGATTATCCCCCAATTATATACCTGATAGTATCCTTCCATCCCACCTCTCACGGCCTTGACATACCTTCATATCCTCTCTCCTTCCCTTGCTTTTTACTTAGTTACCTGTCCTCACTACTTTAATTTGTTCGGTTCTCTTTTTTGTCTTCGCCTCACTTACTTGAGAATTAACAAAAAGGGGGAATCGGGATTTTGCGATGGCTAATTTACTGGCTTTCCAACCAGAAGGCCCGGGTTCGAACCCTGGAGGCGACATCGTATTCATTGGTAAACCTGCTTGAGGTGCTGTATGTGAAGAGCACTGTTAAGTGCGTAAGCCGCCCGTCGGATGATGGGACGTTAAACTCTGGACCCCTTGGCTTCTTTCGTCGAGAGTGGGCCAATGCCGACGCCGGGTTTCTCTCCCCCCTATCCTCCATTCCCTAAACACATTCTACTCCGATCAGATTACCCACCTATTCCTTCTGGGGCGAATGACCTCTGCTATCGGTCGCTTTCCCCCATTAATAATTACTGCTACCGCTTCACAAAAACGTTTTCCCCTGTGTACCGTGACTTCAGGCCTTTTCTCAAATGAACATCGTGTCAATAGAGACGGAGTAATTTCCAGGGGTGTTGCCTTTCCTCCCTCAACCGTTACTATGTACTTCAAGGATGAAAAAGCGTCATGCAATAAATGCTTTTAATTGGGTTGGTTCCCGCTATGCCCCCCGTGGCGCCCTGGTCCCGGAGTTGGGGGCTTGAGTTGGTCAGTTGGTAGAAATTCACATATCGGCGAAGGTAGCACCCCATTATTACAGTGTATGCCATTTTTTTATATTACCTATTTACCAAAACATATTTTCCCCTAAATGCTTGCAAGTGATTGCAATCAAGCTCCAACCCAAAGCCACCACCTTATACAAATTGTTCTCCCGGAAGCGAGTGAGAAGTTGATTTAGCCGGCGTCTATAAAGGCACCTTCCCTCATTGTCTGCGGAGTGACCAATTAGAGGCGCACCGTCTTTAATTTTAGTCCCGGAAATTATGAAATTTCGACATAGATTGTTAAATTATTTTGTCATTCTCAAATTTGGCTTGAGTTATTATGTTCTCCTGTTTGTGACGTAATAAGAACTTAGTTTTACGTAAGTTTTAGTGTGGATACCCTTTCAATGCGCATTCCGTCTAATTGATCAAGTCGCCATAAATTAACAAAAACGGCTTCCCGTTAGTAATCAAGGCAAACGAATCAAAACTTCGAGAGACAAAATAATCAAAAAGTCGAGAGATACCCGTGTGCCCACTCGGGAATGAAGCGATTTCGGAAGAGATGGAGAGGCTGGAGGAGCGAGATGAAAACATCGATTCTATCTGATGAAAGATCTGGAATTTTTCCGGCGAATCATCCGGGTGAAAGTCTCTCAGGTTTTACTTCAGGTCAGTTTCTTATCTTCTTCTTCCAGTGTTTCGATCTGTGACTCACCCATCGTTTTAAGAGGTACAGGAATCCAAGTGCCATTCCGTGCAAGTGTGCTCGCTAATGTGCGATTTCCACTTGGCCAGGTGACACGGCTGCTGATTGGCTGGCTGTCAGGATACCCCCTCGGTATCTCCTGGTTGCTCGTCCATTGCCTCTGATTCTTAGGAAGTGGTCCGAAGTTTTGCTAATGCTGTTCATACATGTACGTATGGTGTTTTTCAAGTGGATCTGAATTATTTCTTTATAATCCTATCCCAGTACCCCTGAGATTGGCTGAGAATGTTTCTCTATTCCTAGTGAATGGTGTGATTTTCTTCGATGCTGTGCTAGGCTACGACTGGCATGTCCAACTTGTACGTCAGGGGTGTTCTGCAGTGTTCTTTTAATTTCATCTTGCCCGTCACACCAATGCAGAATGCACCACATTCACAGAACACGGTAGAGACCCCTGGTATTTTTATGCACAAATGTGTATATTTTTTTCATCATCTGATGTATCAATTTCTGGATGGATGATGGTTAGTTACATGTCCCACTTTTCAGGATTATTGAGATTTTCCCCGTGATTGTGGAAATTGTGAAGATGTTTGGAAGAATCTATCTGCCTTGGCTACCACTGTGGATTCTCCCCCAAGTTGGGTTTTCGTGGGCCCAAGGACCTTTTACGAGCCATCACCTTCACTTTCTCTACAGCCTGCTGCTTATTTATCTTTTCGGTTAAGAGTTCTAAATTCTATTTCTATGTAACATTTCCTGTTTAATATTTTTGATCGAACGAAACTCTTAAAAATTTCTAAATGTTGGTCTAACTGCACATCTGAACCCGAGACTCTGCGAATTGATTACGCTCTTCTTAAATCCATGCCTAGCTATGATAGAGACACAACTGATATATCCTGAATCCTGAATCTTCGAGCATTTTCGCAGTATATCTACGCACTTTTTGGTGTCTAAACCAAGTGTTTGTGGTGGTTAACCCCTGTTCCTTGTATATCTCTATTGCTTTATCGGAGAGGTCATTCCTAGCTCTTAAAACGTATTTACCCACTTCGTCACTATCTCTCACTTCGCCCGCCGTCACGTTCCAGACCCCAATCACTATTAGAAATATCTCATGAGGCATGAAGACAATTCATCCTCTAAGTGAAGGTATATCCTGTCGACTTCTTCCTTCCTCTGATTGCCTGATGGCATGTGGACCTGAACAATTACCCAGTTCATTTGTTCATTATTTCTACTTCTACTAGTGACATTCTATCCGTTATTTGTTCAATGTTTTTACATTATTTAATTTTATTGCCTCCCCATTCTGGTTATCTTCCCCTCCGCTGTATATTAATTAATAACTATCACTCCGGCAATGCCCGCTAGCCTTCTTTATAACCACTTTTCATCTCTCGCTTTATATCCGTTCATTATAACTCCCGTGTCGTAAAAATCGGCCTCACATTGAAGTCCCTATTCTAACCATTTCGGTCGCCTTCGTCGTTGCCTTCTCTTTTACTTTGCAAGTCTTTCGTGAGATGACTACCGCGGAAGTCTTACCTTTCCCATTTTTTCTTTACTATCAGGCACGACACACAGGCGATTAGGCCGAGTCCCGCTGTTGCCAGGAATCATTTTCTTTATTGTGTCAACCATAAAATCTTGGATTTAATAATTGAGGTGGAGTACCGTTGCCTTCCTCAATAGTGTTTTTAACGTGACACCATCACTCAATTGCAACCCCATTCGGGTCAGACACCTTTGCAGCCGTCTCACTGAAGAACAGACACTGCGCGGACTACCTATCGTCTGGCTCTTAACCTTCGACCTATCTTGCATGGGCGACCCTGCTGGGTGCAATTGTCATCACTCCCACCAACACAGCTCCGGGGTTATCGGAACCCAGAAAGATAGTAATCACCGAAATACTCAAGATACGTGGAATTACTTCCTTGAGTTCACGCATTCAGTAGCTAGCAAGTTCATTCCTAGTGAATTTATAAAAGACAACATAAAACCTAGACGGTACAGCGCGGATGTTAGAAAGGCATTGCGACGTCAAAGGCTATGCCACGCCAAGATGAAAAATATAAGGGATGATATCTCCTGGGACAAAAAGAATGAGATCACTTAGAATTAAAAGATATCCAGAGCGAATACCAAGAATGAATTTCAGAAAGCGTTAAGTGAATTTTAAAGGAAAAGTTTAGCGGAAGTTTTGAAAGTGAATTCAAAAACATTTTGATCACACGTCTGAGAAGTTTATGGAAATAAGTCAACTGTTTATTCACTCAAAAATAATAAAGACGAAATAGTAACCAGAGGTTTAGAAAAGGCTAACTTATTAAATTTCTTCTTTCAAAGCGTCCTCACCAATGCCTCACAGAATACCTCCGATAGCTTAATAAATCGTGCCGGTCAAACGATACTCGAAATTGAAATCTCATATGATGGAGTAGGACGTTTGCTGAAAAATATTAAGGCTAATTAATCCTCCATGCCCGATGAAATACCCGCTCTTATACTTCAAGATATAGCTTTGGAACAGACCTATTTCCTTCAAATCAATTTCTTGTAAGGTTATGGAACATTTAGTTGCTAGTTCGATCACGAGACACCTCGATAATCAAAAGTTATCAATAAAAAATCAGCATGGTTACCGAAAAGGTAGATCATGAGAGAGACATCTCGCAAATTTTGTTCATGATATTCTTACTTCGGGAGGGAGCAATGTTCTAGTGGACCCGATTATTCTAGATTTTAAGAAAACCTTTGACAAAGTACCTCATAATAAACTAATTGAAAAGCTAGAAGCAAAAGGCACGAATAAAAATATCCGGGATCGGATTAAAGACTTTTTGAATGGTCGGGTACAAAGAGTAGTCATAGGTGGAGTTAGCTCAAATGCAGTAGAAGTTACTTCAGGTGTTCCCCAGGGAAGTGTGATCGGACCTCTTTTGTTCATTCTTTACGTTAACGACGTTGGTTCTGTGCAGTCCCTAGTGAGATACGTACCAATAAATACCGACGATGCAGTGGTTTAACGGGATGTTGGTGATCTTTAGGATACAGCAGCTTTATCAGATGGCCTAAATACGATACAACGCTGGTTCGATACTAGGAAAAACAGAATTAAATTTAAAGAAGTGTGTAGCGCTGAATTGTTTGAAAAAGAGCACATGCGGGGAATATGTGGACAAGCTAATAAAAAATTGTGATTAATTAGAAGAGTGCTAAATGAGGTAAATGTGATGAAAAGGTCCAAGAGAAATTTTATTTGTCACTAGTTAGGCCTCATTTATGGATTATGCTGCAAGTAAGATGTGGGATCCTCACAAAGTTGGATTCATTGCCGAATTGGATCACGTGCAGCGTACAGGAGCTATATTTGTAAAATGTTGTTATCATAAACTTAGTAGCGTATCCAAAATAATAGAGCAGCTAGGCTGGGAAACACTCACGGTGCGTAGGGTAAATTACAGATTGAAGCTCTTTTAAAAATTAGAAGGAGGTCTCCTCAGCAGTGATGCTGGAAATGTATTATTAGCCCGATTGTAGTACGGTAGGAGATATAATGTCAATTAAATGAGAGAGATTAAGTGTGGAAGAGATAGAGTTAAGATGTCATTTTTTCCAAGAACGAAAGCGGATCATAATAGCATTGTTCGACCGCGGTAGGGTCATATCGGGCAAAAATTATTCTGGTATGTATTCCCCCCCCCCAGCCACACACCCTAGCGGTGGCTTGCAGGGTATATAAATAAATAGAAAACAAATAAACGCCCAAGTCCCGCCGCTACGCCAAGGGGCTTCTAAATAAATTGTTTTATTTTATTTTAAGTACATTCATATATGTATATTGAAGCGTATGGGTTCGATTTTGTTGCGTTTGCGTGGTATGCCAAGGAGAAAAGTTTACTTATCGCTGACGGTTCCTCATTCTCCATCTTAACCTCGATTTAGAATCTACGGATATATAATTTCGCAGCTCAACAATTCCCTCTGCGGTGCTAAACACCGTACGGCAATGCGCCTTATTGTAATCAATTCAAAAAGGAGGCCGACCTCGTTTTGCTGGAGAGTTTTCTAAAAACCAATCACGTTTCTGTTATGCTGTTAGCTACGTGTGGATGATGTGCTAAAAGGCCGAACGCTCTATCAATTGGGAAGGTTCCAGAATGCGGCATATTTGGTATTGGGAAAAGAATTTACGGCCTTGGGTATGGCCACTTCGAATGGCATTTACTGGCCCTTTAGCCGCATATCTCTCCTATAAGAGCACGATACAAATAAAATTGCGGGGAAATAGGGCTTAAAAATATTGAAATAGGAATTGTGTGTGCAAGGTGCTTTGCTTTGAATTTCTACTTTCCACCTTGCGACACATTTTCGGACATAAAATATGTTTAAATTCCGAAGGAGGGAATTCTGTTTAAAAGGATTCGGCTGTTTTATGTAACAAGCCTACGGTAGACAGGACAGAGTACATGAATGTATATTATATGTGTGTGTGTATATATCTTTCTAATATTCTTAAATCCACTTGGTCTCTTTCTAAATCCACTCAAAATCCCATAACCTCCGACTCCATGGAATCGTGCTAGATGCAACACCTGTTCCATTCTTGTCATAAATTCCCTTCCGCAACAACACTTGTTCATTTCGGGGGAAGTCACTTCCACTGACCGTCCCGAATAATGTTCATAATTTTTGGATGCACGGCCACGATTAAACTCATTAAATCAATTATAAACGGGGGAAATACCAGAGAATAAAATTGTCATCATTGAAATAGATACTACAATAGAAAATATTGAGAAGTGATATCGGCCATAGACACATAATTTGCTTTGTATTATAATTGCGTGAAATGGGTGTTTCCTGAAATATTTTTAAAATAAACGATTTGAAATATGATCAATCTCCAGAATGTGTCCGGTGCCCATATTTTCCGGAGTGCCCTTCGATGTCGGCCCTTTGCTCCTTTGCCCTCATCCTGACTTCTTTGTCGATTTGTTCTCGGGCACTTGGTCTCATCCGTATTCCACCGCATTGGCGTATGTTTTAGGGGAGGTTAAGATTGATTGGTACCTCATCCTATTTAGCGGGACGAGACCACCCTTCCATGAACACGGTCATATATTTTGGTTCCCTGTCGCGTTGGCCTTCGACTTGATCTCCACCCCAACGCCGCATCGCACCCTAGATGGGAAGGGGTGGGGCTCCTTCATTCCGGTGTTTTTACCCAATGAGTGCTCCTGGAATGCCTTACGTTTCACTCGTACTTCGCAAATTGTTATCCGTCCGAATTCGCCCAAGAATATCGAATCCTTTCCCGTAGGTCTCCCCGGAAGGATATATGACACAACATTCGGGATGCCGTGAAATTTTACGGCGGTAGAAAAATGGGTTTCCATCGTCAGGGCCGACGGAGGCCTACACCGGCCCTGACGAGCGATTTGGCGAGCCAGTGAGAATACAAACTCATTGTTTCATTCGCGTGAAGGGATTGCCTGAATTAGAATGCATGGCTGGCGAACAACATTTCGGGGAATGGGGGCTATCGCGGAGATAGGGAGAAATACATATATGCGATGGATGAAGCTTTCCTTCCCATATTCCGAAGGGCAGAGGGGTCACTTGGGGATTTGCGAAATTCTTTTTATTTTTTAAAACGGATTTTATGGCGTTGGCAAGCAGGGTTAGAAGCGTGCCAATGGCTCTGTGAAAACTAAGTTACGAAGTAAACACTCCAACGAATGTTTTATTTTTGAGCACATCGAGTGTAGTTTCGGTCGAAGATACATTAATTGTTCGGCTTTATCTGTTCGGTGTCAATTTACGCAGGATATTTCATTGGAACACGGCTTTCAGAGTAATTCATGCATAATAGGGTACGCCAATTCATCAAATATTTGGATGCGCGCTTTCCCCTTGTGGAGTTCCCCCACCCCGCACGGCACTGCCGCCGATATATGACGCGCGAAGCATGGTCATGACTCTCGTCGCCTTCACCGCTGGTACGTATTAGGCGAGTGAGAAAAGTAACGGGATTTTTTCTCTTCCTCATCGTCTGCTTACAGTGGCGAAAAGAAAGGCCTGGAAAGAAATTAATTATTTCCTTAGAAGCAATCCTGAAATTGAAACAATTTAACTATGTAATGCTTTCGTCTACTGGAAAATTGGCCGCTTGAAGCCTCGATGCTGAGGCATAGAATCGTCACTTATAATTTAGGGGAGTGATTTCATTAAAAGAATTTTGAAATCAATTCACCCTCCATCAAAATTGTGTTCGGGCAGCATCGCTAATTAAGTCTATGCCTTCTCTATGCCAAATTTATTTCTCAATGGTTTCGGATGATGCGTGATTACATTTAAAATGGCATATTGTATCTTATGAGGCATAAACGCAAGCTAGAAATAGTTGCACGATGGAAGAGTGTCTGCAATCCGGCCGAGTGCGAGCGGAACTGCTTTTCTTATAGCTATTTCCCGGTGATGGAAAGCGTAGAAAAGCCAAAGATTTCTCTTCAATGATGGATTCCTGAATGGATATCTTTTGATTTCCAAGTGGTTTCACTTTTCATTTTCCGTGACAAACATCGTCATAATCAAGTGAAATGATTTATTCTGAAGAAATATCTCGCGGTATTTTGTTCAAATTTTGATTTTTGATCCTTTGCCTGAAACTCTGCTGCCACCGACGCCTTCGCCGTCATTTTTTCTTTCTCCCATTCAGGAAAAAATACTCTTCCTTTCGCTCGGTGTGATTCCGGAAATGACGCAGACAAGATGTCGGAAACTGGATTCCCGATTACAGAGTAGCGTCTCACCGGGGATCTCTTTCAATTCTTTCTCCTCCTGTGACTTGTGTGAGACATGTATTTTGCCTGTTCAAGCGGAAAAAAGGAGAAAGATGTGAATGTGAAATTTATAAAGGAGACGGGAGTTTGCGTGGACGTAACCGTGAGATTTTACGGCACCCCAAGGCGTTTTTTCATGTTTCCTCCCTTCCGGAAGCTTTAGGTATAATGGGCATGCGATTTGAATGGCGTAATTCAACCCTCGCATGTGGTGAAAGGAAATGTGGTTTTTATTATCGCGTCAAGTTTCATTTTCATAATGGAGCATAGGAAGTGAAAACGAATATATATATATATATATATATATATATATATATATATATATATATATATATATATATGCAGAGAATATTTTAGTAAATTTGAATCGATAAAGAGTATTGAAATACTTTTCATTTGTAGAATAATTCATGGAAAGTATCTAAAATTTATTTCGGCACGTTTGAAACGTGAGGGAAGGGAAAGTTGGATACTGGAAAGGTGTAAGAAGGGGAGTTAATCACTTCCAACTTCTCAACTCATACTAGGGGGAGCGGTGGCTAAGGTACAGGCTTCTTACCGAGAAGGCCCGGATTCAAATCCTAGAGGAAACAAATATTTTTCAGAGGTATCCCGATCCCTACTCGAGATGCTTTGTGGAGAGCACTTGGAGTGAGTACGGCGTCCGTCGAATGGGACGTTAGTTAAACTGCGAACTCCCTGGCGCCTTTCGACAAGATTAGGCTAATGTCGTCGCCGGGTTTCTCTCCACCCTTCCTCCTTTCCCATCCATCTCTAATTTCGCAAATGACATTAGCTGTCGGTTACCTCCCATAAAAACTAGTGACCCAAATCATACCGATTCTCTGTCATCCCAACCTACCACCCTCATATTCCACCCTTAATATAATTTCCCAACTGAATATTCAACCTCTGCTCCTTCTAGATTTTGAAGGTTTCACATTCCTCAGTATCCGCTTGAACAACCACACCACTCTTTCCACACGTGCAACTTCACTAATTTCCAAACACACCTCCCTCCTCAGAATATCCTTCATTGACTGTTGCAGCGTCTCAATTATCGCCTCCTTTCGCCACACAGACGAATCATTCAAGCTCAAAACCCTTCAGGTCTGTGTTTATATATATAGCATATATATATAGCCGTAAACACATTCATAAACCCGAAGGTCGGTTTGGTAAGTGATGGTAGCATTCACCCAGTACTAAGCCCGATGGCGAGGGAATATAGAGACACAAAGAAAGGACACTCACAATTTGTTATTTGACGTTTCGACAGCTCGGCTGTCGTCTTCAGAATGGCGTTCTCGGGGGAGAGCGGAGAGGGTATGTGCGGGGGAGAGATGGGGGAAGGGGAGGTAAGGGACCAATAGGAAATGAACAAGGGGGGGGATATGAAGGCAGCCATATGATGCATTCAGTGGGCTTGGTTCAGTCCGGGCGGTTTAAATGATTGGGCCACCCAGATATGCGCCATCTCGCGGGTTCTCACCTCTATTATACTAGCAGATTTGGGAATGATTTCAATCACCGACACGGAGAAGCAGTCGTCAAAAGATTAATTGTGGGAAGCAGCGTGAGTAGGGATGGGATAATTAAGAAAGGTGGGAGATTTGGTGGAATATCGGTGGTTATTCATGCGGAGGGAGAGTGCAGTCGTGTATCCGCCCACGTAGAAGGCAGGGCAGAAGTTACAGGAGAGGCGATATACAATATTTTTTGAGGTACAGGTGGTGAGTGGTTGGGAGTTGGTACTGAGGGAGGTGGAGGGTCTTAGAAGATGACAGTATTTGCAGCGTGGGCGGTTGCATGGTGCGGATAGGGGCGGGGGAGAGACGGGGGTGCTTGCAGTTGGTTTTGTTGACTTGAAGATGTCTCGCAAGTTCGACGGGCGTTTAAACGAAACAGAGGGACAATGTGGGAATAAAAGTCATGTGGACTGAGTGTTATTAATAATTGGGAAGAGGTCACGGATTAAATGTTTAATTTTGTTTGTTCCGGGGAAGAAAGTGGTGATAAGATTAGGGCATTTTGGGCGGTTTGGTTTGGGAAGGGGAGTGTATTGGGTTGACGGTTTGAGGATTTTACTATTTAGTAGTTTTTCAGGATACCCACATTTTCTGAGAGAGTCATGTAGCTGATCCAAGTATTTCTATTGGGAGGGGGTGTTGTTGCAGAGACGGAAGCCACGGACTGAGAGTGAGAATGGGATGGAGCGCTTTGTATGAGGTGGATGGCAGCTGTCGAAATGAAGATATTGTTGCTTATTAGTTGGTTTAATGTGGAATGAGGTGTGAAACGTATTGTTTTGGAGGTGAATGCTGATATCTAGGAGAGCAATATTCGAGTCGGATATAGAAGAAGTGAATGATACTGAGGAGGAGGAGTTGAGTGAGGAAATAAAAGAGGGTAAAGATTCGCTTCCGTGGGGCCAAAGGAAGAAAATATCATCGATATAGCGGGCCCAGAAGAGTGGTTTTAGGGTTTATCGTTGCAGAAAGTCATTTTCTAGTTTACCCATAAAAAGATTGGCGTATGCAGGAGCCATACGCGTGCCCATTGCAGTGCCTTTTATTTGTAAATATATTTTGTCATTGAATTGAAAAGCATTTTTGGTGAGAACGATTTGGCTCAGTTCGATGAGGAAATCTGTGGATGGGGTGTTTGGTGTGGATTGTAGGGATAGGTAATGTTTCAGGGCTTCTAAGCCTTCTTTGTAGGGAATGAAGGTGTACAGAGATGTGACGTCTATCGTGGCCATGAGAATGGTCGTGTTGTTCGGAATTGGGATTGAGTGTAGACGTTCCAGAAAGTGGTGCGAGTCTTTAATGTAAGAAGGGAGTGGAGTTGCTATTGGTTGAAGGTGGTGGTCTATTAATGCGGAGATTCGTTCAGTGGGTGAGTTGATGCTGGAGGCAATAGGGGAATTTCTTTGTGTCTCTATATTCTAAAAATCTACATCTGTGTTTATATATATATATATATATATATATATATATATATATATATATATATATATATATATATATATATATATATATACATTCAAACACGAAATCCCGCCAAACGGCGAATAAATACTCATATATACAGAAACAGGTATAAGGAAAAGGGAGAGGAACACACATAAAGGACGAACACAATAGAGGTGGGGAAGGCGGAATCGAACGGATCACAAGAGTAAAAATATTTCCTTGACCGGGACTCGAACCTCGGATGTTTCCACTTGCCCGGCGGATGTTCTTAACCACTTGAGCTATGATATAAATTATTTTATTCGGCTCAGAATATTACAGAGTTTGTTAGCATTATGCATAATATCAGGTCACAGATTATGGGTACATCATGTTTTTCTTTAGTATAAGTGTATACATGGATAAATACATGATACATATACCCCACATACATATCCACTTGTACATACATACGCACACATGCACATCCACACGCACATACATAAGCATATGCATTCAGACGCATACTCGTGAATTTGACCATTAACATTTAGAAAGAAAAAAAAGAAAGGAAGACAAGGTCCACAGATATTAGGAGGGAGATTTTAGCTAGCAATGGAAAATTATGTATTGTAAGAAATTATCAATGGCAGGGGTGAAATTATCGATTCAATCAGTCATTCAGAAAAAAGAAAAAAAGAAAAAAACTCTTCAACGATGGACGAAGTGTGTCCGGCACCGGGTGGCTACCGGACATCACTTCCCAGAGTTCTGATCGTGGCTAGCGTCGCTCCGGTCGCGACTCGACCCCGGGCGACGAGTGCTTCGCCGTTTCCCGGGACGCCTCGTCCAACGGGTCGACGAGCGAGGACGCGGCATTTCGCAATATCCCTCCCCCCCGGCCTCGTCCGAAGAGGAAGAGTCAGCCGTGGTCCCCACGAAGACCGGGTAACTCGGCAGCGTTCCACAGGGGGCCTTCTTCGAAGGAGCACCGCTGGGGGCCGCCAAGGGGCAGGAGGTACCCTCGGGGAGGGTCGGAGTGGCGGGCTGGGGCTCATCTGCGGAAGGGTTGTGGTCGGGAAAAATCAGGGGCGATAGTTGCTTGTGGTCCGTATCTTGAGAAGCGCTGGGAAGATCGTCGACACCTTGGCTGTCCTTAATGGGGAAAGAAGATGGGGTATGTGGGATTTTTGACTTTGGGAAACTTGTATGCGGGTCGACTTCCGGGGTCGGTGACGCTTCCTTTACAGTCAATGATAAAGGGGTCGAGGGATGAACTGTTGCGGACGGGAAAACATCGCAATCAGATGCATCCTCCTCACCTGTCACCACAGGTTCTCGGGGTGTTTGAAACCCGTGATGCAAGGATTGCGTAGCGAGGGCGTCGATGGCGTGAGCGGGGGGAGGGGGGGCGAAAGACCATCCCTCCTCATTTGACGAGCTCACGGAGACGGGGGCTGGAGGTCGTGTGATATTAGGCGAGGTGGTAGGTACGTGAGCCATTTGTAGATCGGTATTCGATACCAGGAGCTTGGGTTTGTCTGTCCTCTTCTTTTTCGGTTCCCTTTCCTCCGTTGACGATTTTCGCTCCCGCTGACATTTCCCTCCAATTGAAGGGAGATGCGGGGGACCGACGGGAGCAGCCGGGGCCGCACCTTCGATGAGTAGAAGCGACCGCGCTCTCTCCTCCACAGCCACTTCGGGCTCGTCCATCTCCACGGCGGCGTTAGGGTTGGAGGGCATCGTCATTGCCTCCACATAGCTCTTACCTCCCTGGTTCCGAGGGCAGGTCTTGCGCTCGTGGCCTTCTTGGTTACAGCGGGCGCAAGTGCGGCGCTGACCCTCATAGATGATGATGGCCCGGTTGCCGCCGATTTGGAGGTACGAGGGGATATTTCTCTCGACCGTCATCCGCACAACCCTGGTGCCAGTAAGCACCCGCGCCATCTTGTCTCCCTCCCACCTGTTCTCCCACGAGCGATGGATTTTACCAAAGCGTTGGAGCTCGCCTGTTATGTCTTCCAATGGGGTCTCCACGGGGAGACAAAGAACCCTGACATTACACGGGCTGCCCGAAGTCTCGTCAATTGTTATTGTCGTCCTCTGGTCACTTAAAGACGGAAACGGTAGTTTCCGCGGAGTATTGTCTAAAATCCTTGTCATTGTAGCTTCGGTAGCCAACTTCAGGAATATCAAATGGCGATTGTATCCAAATTGGATCGCCACTATCTCTTCGGGTGTGAGGCCCAGCGACTCTAACGTGAAGAGGTGGACCTCCAACGGGGTGGGGGGCTTCGCCTTCTCGTCAACTTGCAAGGCGAGCGTGTTTAAGCGGCGCACAGCCATTTGAAGAAATCAAATTCAGCACACTAGCATGAAGAAGGAAAGCGCAACAAAAAAAAACGAGCACTTTAAAGGGAAATAAAACACTCACGAACGCTCCCTCCCCGCCACACGCACCCGGCGGTAGCAAACAAAAGGAGCCTAAGCTCTACACCAGGAGTCAAGGTCAGTCTTGATCCACTAAACAAAACAAAAGTACGGCCTTCCCGGCGGAAGAAGTCGAGAGTCAAACTGCACGCTTCTTGATGAACTAGGCGGTCAACTGCCGCTCGAAACAAAACACGATCGGAACCTCGATTTCCGAGAGAGTCCGGCAGTGCCGCTCTCCAAACCCCGGCGGCCGAAGCCTCGGACGCCGGCGATTTTAGACACTCGGTGAACACAGGCACGTCCTGCTATTGAGGCAGCTATCGAGGATAGTCAATTTACCCTGAGATCCGTGGGTCTAATATCTCGCCAAGCGCCCCGATTCTTTAGCCAAGAGATGGCGTCAGGGGGCTGTTTCACCCACCAAAGGAGAAATAGACAATACACAAGAGGAAAAGGACAGTGGGTTAGAATTCATACAACATCATACAGGAAAGGAACAGTGCGTTTCGTGGCACGCATAGCCAGGAGAAAGAGATGAGCCACATTGGCCAAATACACATTCAAACACGAAATCCCGCCAAACGGCGAATAAATACTCATATATACAGAAACAGATATAAGGAAAAGGGATAGGAACACACATA
Source organism: Hetaerina americana (assembly GCF_022747635.1). NCBI lineage: Eukaryota > Metazoa > Arthropoda > Insecta > Odonata > Calopterygidae > Hetaerina > Hetaerina americana. The sequence goes on along the minus strand of NW_027286775.1, from coordinate 4,446,447 downwards.
AAGGACGAACACAATAGAGGTGGGGAAGGCGGAATCGAACGGATCACAAGAGTAAAAATATTTCCTCAACCGGGACTCGAACACCGGATCTTTCCACTTGCCGGGCGGATGCTCTTAACCAGGATAAGGGCATCCGCCCGGCAAGTGGAAAGATCCGAGGTTCGAGTCCCGGTTGAGGAAATATTTTTACTCTTGTGATCCGTTCGATTCCGCCTTCCCCACCTCTATTGTGTTCGTCCTTTATGTGTGTTCCTATCCCTTTTCCTTATACCTGTTTCTGTATATATATATATATATATATATATATATATATATATTTGTGTGTATACCCACACATAGATTTCCTAATAATAGATAAATCTGAAGATTAAATTGTATGAATGTTTGTGGACCAATCATACCAAGAAGTTACGGTATTCTGCTTCTTAAAGGGCTTACGGTATTCTATTCTTAAAGGGCTTCTAATATTTGGCATAAACAGGGTAAAAATCACAAAGTAACATACTAGGCTAACTAACATACTGTGGGAGAGGTCTAAATTTGATATACCTTTTCGGAATTTCTTTAGACAGAAAAAAACCAGATTTGTGAAAAATTACAATTCTTTTTCACACTCAGACACCAGAAAATGTTTGACTCATAATAAAGATTTCAATTCATTCACTTGTCAATGACAAGAAGCAGGCAATCTTTCACAAATATTTTCTAGCTATTATATCATTTGAAATTGTATTATGTTTCATGTCAACAGGTTGCAGGATGGTTTGTTCAATGTAAACTGTTTCCGAAATATTCAAGAGTCTCGGATTATTTCTTCAACTTTATAAGTGAATGTTTTTTTTCGGCAAACCGCTTCGGAGAAATTCGATGGTCTTGAGTTAAAGAAATAAGGCGAAATCATTTCTCCTCTTAAGAATTGCACTTTCTTGAAATTTTCGTAATGAAGGCTCGTCTCCACTGACTTCGGAAATATTGTTGTGATGATGGCGAACTGAAAATATTTGTTATGTACGGCAATATTAGTGGAATTAAGATTTTAATGAAATCAAACGGATGATGAGCATCTGGGACGACCAAAAACTGTGACAACCACCGATGACATCGAAAAAGTTCACGAAATGTTAGTGGACGACCATCGAATTAAAGTTATAGAGATAGGAGAGGCTGCCAGCATATCGAAAGAAAAAATTTGTCATATATTTACTGAAGAATTGGACATGCGTAAACTATCCGCTCGTTGGGTGCCGCGTTTTGCTCACTCTAGAACGTAAACGCATTCGAATGAACATTTTGAAGGCCCTATTGGAGAGGATTAAGCGAGGCTTGTCGGATATTTTGCGTCGATTCATAACTGTAGATGGAACTCGGATCCCCCACTGCGCTCCTGACACGAAATAACATCCAAAGAAGGGGACTGCTAATTGTAAACCTGCTCCGAAAAAGTCTAAGACGGTTCCATCGACCTGGAAGATGACGGCTACTGTTTGTTGGGATAGTCACGGTATTATGTACATCGATTATCTTCCAAAAGGTAAAACAATAACGGGAGAGTATTACGCATCATGACTTAACAAGCTGAAGGCAGAAATTTCAAAAAAAGCCTCCATTTGAAGGAGAAGAAAGTGCTTTTCCATCAAGACAACGCATCTGCTGAGACTTCAGCGGTCACCATGGCTATAATTCACGAATTGCACTTCTACTAGGTTGACCACTCTCCGTCTTCACCAGATTTGGTGGCTAGTGACCTTTTTCTGTCTCATAATCTTAAAGTTTAGTTTAGGGGGCAGAGGTTTTCATTCGACGAGGAGTTTATTGCATACGTAAACGCCTATTCTGCGGAGGAAGACATCGACTAATATTTGGAAGGATTCAAAAAAGTTTAGAGCATCGCTGGAAAAAGTGAATCAACTTTAAAGGAGACTATGTTGACAAAAATCCAAATCAAGAGGAAATGCATTAAAAGGAAATAACTAGGATTGTCTCAGCAACTGTTGCTCGAATTTGAAATCTCCCCGTCTAATATTAAAAATTTAAATTCTGAAACCACCGTGGAAGTTGTTTTCACATGCCTTGGTATCTTAATATGTGTTAATATGGAATTCATACAGGGTTCGTCCGGAAAATAAGTGTACTGAGCTCAGGAAAAAGAATTTATTACACTTTTACATATCTTAAGCTAATATTCCTCAAAATAGGACCCTTGTGAGTCGATACACTTGTTCCAGCGGCGTTCCCATTCCTGGAACGCTCCCGCGAAGGCATCATCGGGAACCTCTCGAAGACTCGTCGTCGACCTCTTCTCTGCCCTCCACGAACATCTTGTGCCACCGAAAGATCATGTTTCTGGACATGGCTGACTCCCCGTAAGCCTGGTTAATCATACCGACAGTTTCGGTAGACGATTTCCCAAGCTTTACCGCAAATTTGATGGAATAACGCTGCTCCAAAAACTTCGGCATCGCGTTCCGTGACGTGGGTCGAGCGTGGAGGTTCGCGTTAACAGAGCTCCTCACTACACCACAGCTCAGAGCCGACTGCCTTTTTCAGCGTCGCTTGCCAACATACCCCCCTCCAATCGCAGCCCGTCAGAGCGGTGCTGGGCGCGCCTGGAGCGGCACGCCCAGCCCAGGAGTCAGTACACTTATTTTCCGGACGAACCCTGTACATTGAGCGATTCTTCCAAACTAACTCCTTGCTTAACATTTGAAGGACATGTCCAGGTGAATGCCACTTGTCATTTAGGGCACACATCCGTTGAAATCCTTCGAATTGCGCTCACTATTCGCTCTTGCAGCCCTCGCTCCTCCTTCGACAGTGGTGGTCGGACCAGATTGCAAAATTAATGCATGGGTGAAATTTTGTCTTGGACGGATGACAACTGCGTGCATGGAGGTATAGTTCATGCTTTTCTCATTTTTGTGGACTTACATGTAAGTGGTGACTTCAATGTTTTGGAGGTGGATACCTGAGGACGTCGCAAATGAGTCCGAGAAAGGAGAAGTGAAAGATGTCGAGGTTGAATAATTAGGAGTTACAGTGAAGTGGATAGATTATGATGTCCGTGGGGCCAAGAAGGAAGATGTCGTCCATGTGGTAAGGGACCCACAAGAATGTATTTAGATTTAAGGTTCAGGAGGAATGTATTTTCTAGGCGGCCCGTGAAGAGATTGGCGTAAGAAGGGTCCATGAGTGTCGCATCCATGGCGCTGCCTTTTATCAGAGGGAAAAATTTGTCACCGAAGGCGATGACGTTTTCCCTTTAATGCTAATTCTGCCAGTCGGATGAGGAAGGGCGCGGAGGAGGAAGGGTTGAGGCGTCGAGGGAGATGAGAGTGGAGAGTTTTGGAGGCTTCTCTGTGGTTGGGTAATGGCGGTATATGTAGAGGGCAGGAAGGGACTGCGGTGGTAGCCATAAGCAAATTGGTGTTCTTAGTAACTGAGACGGAGCGTGAGAGGGTGAGGAAGTGGTAGGGTTCTTCAAGGAAGGGGGGAAGAAGGTCCTTGAAAATGGTCCATTAGTGCGGGGATGCGTTCGATAGGGGAGTTGAGGTTAGATACAATAAGGAGTTCGTTATTATGGAGCTTATGTATTTTTGGGAGCACAGAAATTCGAAGGAAGGTTTGGAGGTGGGAGAATGGCGGTATGCCCATGGACGAGAGCCCTTCACGGCTTTTAGCAGGGACTCCTGTGGGCCACGTTACTCTATCGCCCAAAAACGATCCCATCTGAACGGGTTAATATATTTCATGTATTAAAAAACATTGCTAAATAACTTGATATTTCATTATTACATTAAGGAAATAAAATAAATATCAACTGATGTTGGTTGTGTTCTTTGAATAATTGAATTTTTATAATATTTTGCTGAATTAGAAGCTGAAAAGGGACGTCTTTTTCATCCCACCTTAAGTTGCCGTAAAATCTTACTACGCCTGCGATTACTTCAGTTGTAAAATGGTTGAATTTGGAGTGGATTAGGGAAAAGGTTATATACTGTGGAGTATTTCTTTTTTTCTCAGCTTTCAGCTCTGCCATAGCCATTGGAATAACAGTAAGCTGGTCTCCAATAAGTAAGGTTGTACGCGGGTAGGCTGAAAACTAACGCACAAATACTTGTAGATCACAAAAAAATTACCTTTTGGAAGGCTTTCTGGTGGAATGTGGAAGTAACGTTCCCCCTCAATACGCATGCGCAGGTTTGAGATCGTTTCATTCATACAGTGTATTTTGGGAAGTGGAAGTATGGAGACGTATTCTAGTACTATGTCAACGCAAGTTAAACAGCGTGTTGTTATCGAATTTTTGACTGCTGAAAAAGTGAATCCTACTGAGATTTATCGTCATTTAGAGGCCATTAATAGTGATGATGCTGTTGGAAGTTCTACTGTAAATCGATGGGTGGTAAAATTTCATGGTTGCGAGCGTGGAAAAGCCATAATTGTTGATGAAACACGCAGCGGACGTCCGATCACTGCCACAGGCGATAAACATCGCAAACTTGTCGAATATTTGATTTAAAATGACCGGCGAATCATTCAAAAGCCGTATCGAAAACCATATTAGAATATCGACGACGGAGGACGTTTGTCGTGTTAAAGGCAGCCTGGCGCCAAATATCCTGCAACATGACAACGCTCGTCCACACACCTCGCGCGCAACTGGAGAGGCTCTGCGAAACGTGAAATCTCCAGCCGATTCCAAACCATCCTTATTCCCACGATCTTGCGCCTTAGGATTTTCATTTTTTTCTCAGCTCAAGAGACATCTCAAGGGTAATTATTACACTTCAGATGATGAGGTGAAGGCAGCTTCCAAGGTCTGGATTCGAGAAAAGTCGGAACAGTTTTTCAGTGACTGAATGAAAAAACTTGTTACTCGTTGAGAGAAATGTGTTGGCCTTAACGGTGATGACTACGTTGAAATATAATTTATGATTTTGAAAATTAAGAATTGTGCTTGATTATACTTTTGGCCCGATCTTGCTGTTTGTTTTTGTTTGTGGTCTACAAACACATGTGTGCATCTCTGCTCAGCCTACCTTCGTAGCACTTAAGTACAAAAATAATGTCGTGCAAAAGTGCTATATCCTAACTTTATTATGGATTCCTTCCACTGCATCAACCCTGGAACTTTTTATCTTGAGCATGTCTTGTTGATCTGCTTCTTCTAAGTCCACATGCGGTCAACATCAATACCCTCCAATTCCTTCTCCATTTTTTTTATAAATCACGCGTGAGATAATATTTTAGCTAATTTTTCGAAAAATTCACCTTTGCTTTGCTTTTTATTTTTTTTATTGTTTGAGGACGATAATCTAAATCTGTCTACTTATTTCCTCTCCCGAATTTTTTACTTAATTTATTTCCGTCGCCCTATAAATACAAATGAGTCATGTTCTGCAGCGTGAAATTTAGTCCTAAACGCGGAGTCATATCATGAAGTACAGTGTTTTCTTCTTCTTCTTCTATACGGCATGATGCATGGCTTTCCTTTTCATCATTCAACTCCTTTGCGGTCCTTAAAAGTTTACTCTTCTTATCTTGTCATCTGGATTCGATTGTTTCTGTACTTTTTGCAATACAATTATTCTCTTTATTTCTCTAGTTACAGCTGAAGTGAATGTCAATCCGGCTGATATTCTGCGTCATTCATGCTAAATGTTTTTTCTTTCTCGGCGTCTGATTAAGGATATGTTATAGGGCCTTTTAAATGATTAATAAGTTCCTGCATTATAGATGTTGTCAATTTATCCTTATCTCATGGATAAGTCTGTGAGTTTTACGCGAGTAAAACCTCCGCATGCATTTAAGAAGCTCGTATACACCAGTAATATATATTGTTCTGGGATATCTATTGCTGTTTCTGCATTTTGTTTCAAATTCTTGATTTGGTCCACGTATTTTTTCCCTTATTGGCCTGGTTTGTCGATTTCACTCCAGCCTCCCTGAGGATTCTGTAATATTCTTCAACGCTCGTTAGTCTGCGATTTATGCGCACATATATCCACATTGTTTTTATCGTGGAAGTTTGTCGTGGGTTTGTAAACTTGCACAATTACACAGCCATTGGGTTCGTTGTCAACCTCGCCACGATGGCGACCCTTTCGGATTGACGTGGGAAGCATCGTCACTGGGGCCCTCTCCCTCATCCACCAATCCAGGGCCGAATGCTCCCGCCCTTACCTCCAGGCCGCTTCGAGCCAAGTTAATGCCTCTGCGTCGAGCACGTCGCCCGCCGCCCCCACCCTTTCTATGCATTTGTCTTTCCTGCGCTCCCACTTTTATTTGCTACAGTGATTCAAGTGCTGCTGCATTCACTACGTGAACTTATGTCACAACCCCCGTCACTTAATTGATAGTAACGCTTGGGCTAACTTGCCAAACTTGATAGACGAACTAATTTCCAGCCCTTAGGATCCTGGCTGGGAATAAGTTTGCTTCCAAAATGTTGTGCTCAGTGGTACCATATCTTTTGAATCTACAGAAGAAATAAAGAGGCACTGGTGAGCTGATGCCGGTCAATTTAATAAGGTGGAGGTTCCCCGTTGACTTCTACATTTGCACACCACCGCCCAACCAACCGCCCAAAGAGACGTGCGGCGAGGAGCTTTAGTACTCCATCAACTGCCTTCGGAAACTAAGTGGATGACGGCAGTGGTTGGCTGCTTGGTTCATCGGCCATAGTTTTTTCAATGATCAACTTCTATGTGTTTCCATTTTCGCAGATGTTAAATTTATTTTCTCACAACCTTTGCTTATAAAGGGACGATGTGATCTCTCTGTCCCTCTGCCGAAGCAAAGGAGGGCGGTTACCATCTATTTTTCGGGCTAAAGGCGATACTCACCTAGTCACGGTGACTTGCTAGGGTTTCTTGGTATTTGTAGTCCACCTCGCCGACACATGAGCCCCCCCCACTCTCGCGAGTGCCGCCACCTATTGAGCATAAATTGTAATGCCCGCGCCTGCTCATTTGCAAAATATATTATATTCACTACATATATTTATATATATATATATATATATGTATATATATATAATATATATGTATATATATATATATATATATGTATATATATACATTATATATATATTTATATATATATATATACACACACACACGCATGTATATAAATTCACAACTAAGCACAGCGATCGATCGATCCGTGCTCCGTGAGCGCATTTTTATGTTCATTTACGAGATGTAGTCATGAGTGAGATCTCCAATTGATCAATATCTTTTTCTGCAAAATATAAAACAACAATTGTATTTAGTATTGTGGTTTAAATAATTAAACTGTGTAAAACTGTAAATATAATAAGTATACTATGATTTAAAAAAAACGAAGAGCCGACCTTATATGGTAGATTGACTGTTTAAAGGGACATGTTAGACAGCATAATGCTTTGAAGGTAGAAAACTAGGAGTGGGAGAATTCCAAATTCCGAGATATATAGTATATGAGTTGTGAGCGGATGATTTTCGAGACCCGAATCACAAGGATGATGAATTAAAGTTCTTTCTCATTAAACGCTGTCATGATAGCCGACTACTCTCCTCGGGGAAAGGGTGGTGGCCATTTGCTTTTTTACCACCACTTGGCTTTTCTCTGAGATGATCTCATTAGGATAACATCACACTAGAGAAAATTACAATTAGCCAGGAATTTGTACAAGGACATATCACTTCCGAAACACCGCTCACGAACTTTTAAACGCTGAAAGTCCTTCGATATTTTTCATTAACCTTCTTTGGTGTGTTCGTTTTCGTGAGGTTTCTAAAATATTGTCTTTTCTCGAACTTTTAAGCCGCTCTCATGAGAGAGTTTTCCTTTGTACTTCAGTTTCTCAAAGAATATAAATTATTTGTGTTAAGAAAGCAAAGAAGGCTGGAATCAGATTTTAAAAAGAGTTTAAAAAGCATGGACGTAGTTTATACGAAAACATCCAAACAGATACTAAAAATGTCGTGGTAAGGAAAAAAGTCAAATGCTAGTCAAATACTTTCATGAGGAGCACATAGCCGAACAATATGCGGATCTGTTTTGAAGAAACTCAGCTTAATTGAAAGGGTGGTGGGGAGATGCAACGAGAAAGTAAAAGAAAAGTATTTATTCGTTCTAATAAGGCCACGTTTGGAATACGCCACAATTATTTGGAATCCTAGGAAGGAAATTTGGCAAAAATAATTAGATATTAGAGGATTAGATTAGAAAATAGGATTAGAAGAATTAGAAAATCTGCCAGTTTGGTGAACAAGTGTTATAATTAGAAGGCGAGTACGACAGACCTTTTAGAGGAATTAGGCAGGGAGATGCTAGATATGCAAAGAGGTCAAGCCAGGCTTAGATTTTTAGCAAGGTTCAGAAAAAAAGGTGATTGACGAAGACACGAAAGGATTTATTATGGCCCCACACTATTTGTATAGGTCAGACAACAAAGACAAAATAAGGGAGATAGACTCCAGTGCAGATGGATACAAATATTTTTAATTTCCCCAGACAAAGAGGAATCATAATATTAAGAAGCCAAAGCCATTGTAGGAATAGTAAAGACATTCGATTTTCAAGTGAGGACAAGATCGATGGCTGCGTAGACGTAAGGTATATTCATAGGTGTATGTGCATGTGTATGTTAGTTGCTAGTACATCTATTTGCCTGTGTGCAAGTTAAATAGATTTTGCATGAATATAGTATACGTCTTCTGTGGGTGCCAATAGACATGAATTTGTTATTTTTTCATGTGATTTTATACTATTTTACGAGTGGTGACCTAACACCCCCCGCCACACACCCATTTGGTGGATTGCGGGATATTGCGTAGATGTAGTTGTAGATGTCTAAGCTGAGAGGTGGGAAAATCACCTCTGGGAGCTTGGTAGGATGATCACTAGTCACTAGTTCTATTTTTTACAAATATGTTGCCTTTTTGCGGCATTTTTGCGCCTAAAATGATTCGAGGCTTTCATTTCACCCTTCCTTATCCACCTGGTGTGAGGTGCTAATTTCTCACATCACAAAGCTGAAGTGTTGAGGGGTGAAACTATTTAAGTGTTTTATGAAGTATTTTTACTGTGGAGTAATCAGTCTTGTTAGGGCGCCAATTTATTAATTATCGATCGCTGAGAATTGAAGTCAGTTAATCTGCGAGCTGTAGTCCTGCAAACCACAATTCTCATTTACGAAGGCGTCTACAAAATCACCGATGCAGGATTGCTCAAGCCATCAGTTTGATCGTATCCGCTATCCCTTTATATTCTGCGCTTTTTCTGAAACTCGCGAGAAGAAGGGTGTTCCATTGAAGGAAGGACGCTTGAGCGCGCGACAGGGGGAGCAGGGGGTCATGGGCGAGGCGAGCGAGAGATTTCGCTCCAGTAGCGTCACCGGAGAAATCAAAGAGGATTGGATTGACTCAATCCAACGTAGTGGTGTTCCTTCAAGCGATGGTGACTTCCCCGCAATTGGTCAGCTATCTGTGAGCTCTGTTAATACATCGTAATTATTAAAGGCTTATTTCATTACTCACGCAGAATCATCAAACATAGAACTACGATATCATTGCTCATTGTTTTGAAGATTAGTAATTTCCAATCATATTGCAAAAAATAATCCCTTTTTCGTTAGAAGAACAAATTATGTCCATGAAACAATCCCAATATTACGATAATAATATGCTTTGAATACTCAGCGCGCATATCTTTAAAGTTACTTAAGTATTGAAAGAAAAAAAGCCTCGGATACGAGAAATAATAATAATATGAAATATGCATTATAATATGAAATCTACGAAATGGCTGGAAATGATATTTATTCTTAGCAAAGATTACTTAAGAGTGTTGTGTATCTAAACATATCGTATGAATTATAGATTCAGGTGAGATGTGATGGAACCGTTCCATAATAACAGAGAAAAAAACTAAATTGCAATGTTCCTCTTGCTAGATAATAAATCTCTATATTGAGTGGAAGAAGAGGATCCGCCAAGACCCCGCGTCACTTCCTTAACACCTGACTATCCCGATCTCATATTTCAGTTGTTCCGTGGTCATTGTCTAATTGTGCGGTGCCTATGGGAAGGGAATCGTGCAGTTAGTTCAATGGGGAGAGTTTTGGAGACTGCCGATACTTTGATCGAGGAAGTTTGACGAATCGATGGCGTCGCGTGGAGATATTGAAGGGGCGGTGGACGCCGACGTCACCCAATCCTGCTTTCGCGGCTAATGTGAAACAATTGACGGGCGCGCCGGGAAGCCTGCTCGACGCGCCCTCATTCTTTGTTCGGAGTAGCACCCGACTCTTTGTCCTTTTGTCGACTGACATGTATGGGTCGTGATCGATGTCCAATGGATTCGGCATCGAATGTATTCATTCCATTGTATCCTATTTGGGCAGAGTTGCACGGGCAGATTGGGAGGCTGGATGGGCGACTGTTTAATTGTCAATGTGGATAAAGGAGAGATTGATTTGGTCGTGCTGGGACAGTCGGGTAGGTCGCACGTAGTAGGGCGGGTAGTTCACACGTTTTGCCCGCACTGCCTCTTCCGTACGATGTGATCAATCGAGGTGCAATAAACGCGGATGAATTCCATGGTTTTCGGCTCAACTTGATGGAATTTCATAATGAAAAATGAATAGTAATACGTTTGTAATTTCCACTGATTTTTATTTACAAAACGACTGGTTTCGTCAAATAGTTGACATCATCAGCTAATAATCGACTATTCGACGAAACCGGGCGCTTTAAAAACAAAAATCAGTGGAAATTACAAAGTTATTATTAGTCATCATTCATCACCTAGGATACTTCCATGAGGCGTTCATAGCACTGAGGGTTAGAGCTGTTCTCTTCGGTCTAGGTCATCGTAAATCAACATTGGTTAATTCTGGCTAGCCTGGACGGGTTCGCCGGTAGGACGCCACATCTTGGGTTAGCATGCGGCGGGGTGGTTGTACGCGTTCGTCTTTTCCAAGGAAAATAAATTGTAGAGTGTATTCTTCATTATTCCCAACTTGAAATGTTTATTGCTCGGAGGTGAAATCGAGCCCGCAATGCAAAGCTCTCTCTCTGGATCACTCTCGATCTCATCATTGCGCTCAACCACGCACGCATCAGAGAAGTGATCACGATGAAAAACACCTGGTACGAGAATCGGACACGGCCAGAAAAAACTTTGTTATTGTAAAAACTGGGATGTGAAACATTAGAATGTTATATTACTCGATTAAATACTTCGGCGTTGCCTTCACTAACAACCTCTGCTGGGTGAAACACACAAGGAGAATATGTGAACAAGCTAACAAAAAATTTGGATTTATTAGAAGGGTATTGGGTAAATGTGATGATAAGGTCAGAGAGAAATGTTACCTTTCGCTGGTTAGGCCTCATTTAGAATATGCTGCAAGTATATGGAATCCTCACGAAGACGGATTAAATGGCGAACTGGAACGTATGCAGCGTAGAGAGAGGATCTAGATTTGTAAAATGTTGTTATGATATACTTATAAGCGTATCCAAAATATTAGAGCAGCTAGGCTGGGAATTACTCACGGAGCGAAGATTAAATAACAGATTGAAGCTCTTGTATAAATTGGAAGGACGTCTCTTTAGCAGTGATGTTGAAAATATGTTATTACTCCCATTGTATTACGGTAGGAGAGATAATGTAAATAAAATTAGAGAGATTAAGTGTTGAACAGGTAGATTTAAGATGCCATTCTATCCACGAGCGGATGAGGGATCAGAATAATATTGTCCGACCATGATAGAGTCATATTTAGTTCTAACTTTATCTGGTGTGTGTTCACCCCCTGCCACATACCCTAGTGGTGGCTTGTAGGGTGCTAATATATCTATATCTTTAATGTATCGCAAATTTATTTTGTGTTTCAATTCATGGAAACTTAGTTTTCAGGCTAGCGAGATGCGATGTTGTCGGAGCGCGGGAGATGTATGCACAACATAAACGTGGACTAAATTGAGTCACCCTTTGGATAATTTCCATCAGGCTGACTGCGATCCGGAATTCTGGAGCGGAATACGGGGGCAGTGAAAGTGAGAAACGGAGCGTCCGTTTCCCACGAACCCACTCATTCGCGCAAAGACAAACTTGGCTTTCCTTTTGGTGTAATGCCTTCTCATGTTTGCGTGTAGGTGGCAAAGTAGGATGATCCAAAGCGCATGCGTGATTTCGTGAGAGCACTGGGTTTTGCCGCTCGTCTCGAAAATAGCGGCCGCGCCGGTGGGCCACCCTCCGACGTCATCGTCGCGCTTCTACATTGACCCTCCGATATATTTCGCTTTTTATTTGACTGGGTGGTTGCAATACTCCGACCCTGGACCCCTTCCCTCCCATGGGTCCTTCTCTCGCGCGCACTTTGCCAAACTTTCTGCATGGAGGAGAAATGTATTCGTCCTTCGTAGAATGTCGAGTGGTAGAGGAAACGTTAGCCTTGGATTTTACGCCTTTATTTTTGTTTCCTCTTCCAACATCATAACTTAACAATTTATTTGAAATTGGAACTCACCAAAATGTCATTCCTACTGTGGATGCAAGGGGTGGGGTCTCACGTGATGAGTGGATGCAAGACGCCGAGAGGAATTTCTCGGCGGTTATCCACTCGCGAATTGATGAACAGTCGAATGAATCGTCGAATGCCAAGAAATTTGAACTTAGTTGATCGAAGTTACGGTCGGATATAGGACCCCTCCCCCACCCCACCCCCCACCTGCCAACTGGCCCGTCACCAACTCAACCTCCACCATTGTTGTTTTCTCCTGGCCCTCCACCTAATCACAATGCCATTAACTGATTGAATCATCATCCGCTGCCACTCCTCCAAGCTTCCTTCCTTATCCCTATCCTCTTTTCCCTGCTTCCCTCCCTCTTCCCCCCCCTCTCCTTTCCGACCTTCCTTTCCTATCCATCCCATCCCTCCATCCTGCATTAGTCTTCATATACGTATAACGCCCAAGTTTTGTAATTTACCCGAGGATGTTACGCCCTGGTGAAACCTAGGTCGTGATATATATTAAAATTTTGATGTGGAAGAGCAAAGTGTCTTCTTTCATCATGAAGGAAGGAAATCACGCTGGAAAATGTTGTTTTTCATATGTTGTTGACATCTCTCTCTTCTATGGACTTTTTAATTTTTCATTCTCATGTATCTCAATGCAATGAAACCTAAACTTTAGGCGTCCATCATCGAGAAAACATATTAATAAAACGAAATACCATCAAATTCGCAATCTCAAGAAAGTACTTTTTGTGTACAAATACGGATTTCAACTATTTTGAACGTCTGTGAACTGAAACTCAAAAGAAAAGCGAAGTTCTAGCATGGTAATGGACGAAATAAGATTGGATCAAGGCTTAGGAGCAAATCACGAACAAAGTCGCGAGGATTAATAGCTGAAGCCGCGCAAATTTCTTAACCCAAATAAAGCTTAATAACCCTAACCTAATGCATTTCCTAAAAAGTCCTATCCTAATAATAAATCTATATAAAAAGAATAATAATATTAATAATAAAAATATATTAAAATAATAAAATAAATGACATTAACGAGTTAAAAATATAATAAATAAATAATACCAATAATAATAATAATAATGAGGAAAACAAAAAATTATGAATAAACCTTCCTACTGTATATTCTATTAAAATGACCCTACTAAATCATCTCCATATATGTACCAACCCTGCCTCAAAAGGATTGTAAATCACTTTTTTTGGCCATTTTTACGTAAATATCCAAACAATGCTTGTAATAGATAAAGTAATAGAATTTAGAAAAAAGTATGAATCCAAAAATGACACATTTTCAGACGTAACATTGTGGATGAAAGTAGAAGACACTTTGCTTTTCCACATAGAATGTTTATTACGAATTAGATTTCGTTACAGCGTAACATCTTCAGGTTTGTGGCATCGGACTCAATGGTCAATATTAGCGCATCTTAACTGCCCAGCGTGTACACGATCAAATCACTCACATCAATTTGAAGATGTCCTCTGGGCTGAGAACCAAACTCTCGTCGACTAGTTCGCTAGGAACGCGGTGAAGCACCGAAAGTCTTTCGTTCTCCCACACAAAGATGGTGTTTCAATGACCCCCGTCACCCCATGGGTGTTTCAGTGACCCCCGTCACACGCACTTGCGGGATATTATATATAGATGCAGACATTACATCCAGATCCATAATTGTTCTCTGGATTCACGATATATTTTATTGGTCGGTTCTGCGTTTGATACATGAGATTTAACTATCGTAATCCCTATTACTGAGGTAGTTACTTTTACTAGCAGGGTATTCTACACATCATCGCTAATGAGGCCTACTGTCGCCAATTACGAGAGCTTCATAGTGTGTGATTTCTCTCCGTAAGTTACGGTTATGGGAGGATCAACTTATGGACAAGGTTTATCAGCAGTAATTCAATAACAAGCTTTAATGAGAGACAATATAACGGGTCTATCCCAGAAAGTAAGTAAAACGATTTTTCCTGCCGGAGCGGAGGAATGGAGTGGAACGATTTGAGGTGGGAAAGGTCTTGGGAAAGAAACACGACCCGCGTCAGTTTTTTGAGGGCCGTTGTCGTCTGCGAATCGCTGCTAGACTGAACCCCTGTTCGAGGGTCGTGTCACAAATTTACGATGCCACTTTCAATGGAGCAATGATATACGATAAAATTTTGTGTTAAACTCAAGAACTTGGGCTCGGAGACCATGAACATGGTTGAGAGTGCTTATAAAGGTGGAAAAATGTCCCAAGTGATAGTTTTATGCAAGCACAGGATGTTCTGAGAGGGTAGAGAGGAGTTTGACGATGAGGATTGCCGATCAACAACTCAGTGTGATGAAAATGTGCAAAGAGTGAGACACACGCTCAATTATGATTGACCCCCAAGTGTCAGAAGGTTATCAGAAGAGTGCAATATTCAGAAAATGATAGTAAATTGCATTCTTACCGAAGATTTAGCCATGAGGAAGGGTCCCCGAGGTGCTGTCGGAAAACTCCTAGACTGCTAATGTGATAATCTTGCCTTGGACCCCTTGGACCACGGTGAAAGTGACCCAAATTTTTTAGAATAGGTGGTAAATGTTGACGAGGCATGGGTATTTGAGAACGACCCAAGTGCAACCCTTTAGAGTACCATTTTGGACCACTGGATTATGCCAAATAGGCGTGACGAGGTGCCTGAATGAGATTCCCGCGTTGACGCCTTCCAGGAAGCGTACCAGAGGCGTGGTAGAGTCGTTGATATCGGTGTGTTGATACATAAGTTTGGAAGAGTTTTAACAATTTGTCCTCTGATCTGTAATAAAGTTATTTTACTTATTTGTTGAGACAAACTCCACGTACCACTCCTGGGGAGAAAGAGTTCTAAACAGATGAAAAGGTTAATGCGTGATGGGATGGTGAGCTCTAAAACTGTCAGAAATCTGGCGCTGCGTTAAAATAACACACAAGTTCCGAAATTAAAATGTATACTATTACCAGTACACCGGTATTATAATCCTCACGATATTGATGCAACATAGCTTCTGCATTTTAATATCCAGACATATAATATTCGGTATCTTAAAAATTAATTACGTACTATGTTGATTCCTATAAATTAAGAACGGATATTAATTCTCCACCCAGAGATATGAACTAGTAGATTTAGAAATATTAATTAAAGGTCTTTTGTTATGAATTCTTGCAGTGCTTTGTTCAGTATCATAGCAATTCAGCAATACCTCTAATGTGAGAAAAATGCCCCGCGCCCACAGCCGCTCCCGCCGCCTCCGCTTGGAGATGGAGCGGGCCCGCCCGCCCGCCCCCGCTGCTCCCCTGCCCCCCTGCCTCTGCCGATCGATTTGCCGCCTCGGCGGCAGCACCCCCGACACCCCCCGCCCGGTCCCCATCCGCTCTCAAGGAGGTGCACGCCCCCGACCTCTGCGTGCGGCGGGTTGGAGGGGGCACGAGCGGACAGGAGCCGGAGAGAGGGCACCCGAGGGCCGACTTCACTTTCAATTCAGGCGACTAAGAAGCTGCTCAGACTTATTAACTTTTGTTTTTTATGAAGCAATGTAAAAAATCGAAGGTGTCCTTCACTTTGGAATATTAACTAGAAATGACAAGGGCAATAGCGAACACTATAGAGGTCACCTCGGTAGCTTAAATGGTTAAAGATCTCGGCTGGACATCGAGGGATCTGGGTTCGAATCCCGGTCAAGGCTAATGCCTTTTACTATTTGAAATTTTTGCGTTCTAATGCTATTTAGTGGCTTACTCCATTGAATGTTACTGTCGCAGCATCTTTTGCAATTTATTGGAATTTGTCAGAGTTGAAACACCTCTAGCGTTTAAAAAGTTGAATTTTAACTCGTGGAGTATAATGCATCGCCTACGGCTGCAAACGCCTGTAACATTGTACAGGGTCCGTACAATATGTATCGCGACTGGTTCTCTGTAGCCTCAACGGAGCGGTGGATGGGGGTCCGACTGGTCGGCTCGGTAGAGGGGTCCCCCACCACTCAGGCGCACTTTAGTTCAGTCGCCTCGGGCAAGCGTTGAGACAGGAGGTGTATTTTTGTGACGTGTGATTGTTTGTGGTGTCGTCGCGCAAGCTTATGGGGATGATGCCTTAAGCCGCACAAGAGTTTTTGAGTGGCACAAAATGTTTAAGAAAGGCCGGGAGCTCGTCGAAGACGAGCACCACGTCGGACGCCCGACGATCGCTCGAACCGATGCTCAGGTGGCCAAAGTGAAAAACGTTTTGGACTCTAACAGGCGTTTAACTATCGCCGTCATCGGTGAGGAGACCGGCCTTTCAGTCGGAACCGTCCAAACCATTGTAACAGGATCTTGCGATGAAGAAAGTGTGCGCGAAGCTGGTGCCGAAAGTCTTTAAGCGATGAACATTAACTGTCGCGGGTGGAAACTTTGAACTGCGTCCAGGAGGATGAAGATTTTCTCGACAACGTTATTACCTCAAAGAATAGCTCAAAAGGTCCTCAAAGAATATCGGTTCGACTCCATCGAGGCGGTTCAAGCGGCGACGACAAAGGCTCTCAACAGTAACCCGGAAACCGACTTCCAGCGGGCTTTTGGGCAGGGGCAGACGCGCCGAACTAAGTGTATCGATGCAGGAGGAATAATGAAGATTATTAAGTAATTGTAATGATAACTGCAATAAATTATGATTTTTTGAACCAGTCCCGGTACTTATTGTTCGGCCTCCGAATGTTCGGTATTGTCACAGCATCTTGTTCCTCTAAAAGCCTCCAAATTCTCTGAGTAGAAGAGGACGCCTCAATACCATAACTGGCTAAAGCACTCGGCAATAGAGGGATTCATGTTCGAATCCCGGTCAAGCTGAATGAATTTTACACTTTGAAATTTTGTATTATTTTTATCATGGACAAATATTTCCTTTTTAATTATTTAAAGAGCTTATTTAAGGTGATGTGAATTGAAGCAAGAACGCTACCCAGCGGGGACGGGTGGAGTTGCGATGACTCGCCGCGACAGGGGGGCCGCACGGATTCGTCCTAATGCAACATGTGACCGGGCGATCGAGAGGCCGCCAGGAGTCCGATCCTTTGACGGGGAGGGGTGCCATACCGGAAACCGGAGAGCAATGCTCCAGCGGACGTGATTTTTCTAGGTTTTAAAAAAGCCCTCGACAAGGTACCTCATAGTAACTCCATGCCACTCCGTAGTCACGTGTAAGATACGTTTATTGGCCGATGATGCATTGGTTTACCGTGATATTCGTGATCCTGAGGACACAACAATCAGCTGACCTTAATGCTATACAAAACTGGTGCGACATTTGGCAATTAGAGTTAAACTTAAAGAAGTGCGTTGTGATACATTTTTGGAAAAAGAGCAATTCCCACCCGAACGCCCACTGCAATGATAACACCGAAATGGAAAAAATAATACTTTGTAATTCCACAGATTTATTTCACAAACACACGACCCGGGTTTCGACGTACAACGTCATCTTCAGGTAGACCTGAAGATGACGTTGTACGTCGAAACCCGGGTCGTGTGTTTGTGAAATAAATCTGTGGAATTACAAGGTATTATTTTATCCGCTTAAGAATGAACCGATTCCATAAAATAACGCCTGAAACCATCGATTATACCGGAATGGAATGTACATGTAGACTGAATGAAATACCAAAGTGCTCCCGCCACTCACGATCGCTCCTGGGTGAAGCACATACGGGGAATGTGTGGACAAGCTAACAAAAGATTATGATTAATTCGAAGTGTACTGGATAAATATGATGAAAAGGTCCTGCCACACACCCTAGTGGTAGCTAGCAGGGTACTTTAATAAATAAATAAGAGATGTGAAGTATATTTCATCAAGAGTTAGCCACAGCAGGAAATCCTAGCAAGCAAAGGACTGTTTATATGACGCCTTTGGTGACGAATGCGAGTATGTCCAGTTCCAGGCCCCTTCACCCACACCACACCGATATCTCATCTAAATCGCTGTGGGGTAGCTTACAATCTACTGCATATCGTATTCCTCTGTAAATTAAAGTATAGTGATTACAGAGGAATAAAGGACCCCCCCCCATAAAACTTTATAGTAAAACACCTGAGTGTATATGTAACGAATTTTTTCAATAAAAAGTTATCATATTTATTTATACGCATAGCTTATTCAGCAATAAATGTAACTGTATCTTTTATTGCTTCCTTATTATGTAATACAGTTATGGTTCAGGTTTAGCTTATTGAACTCCAGCACTGCGTCAGTGCAACCGTTACACTTTAAATCATGTTCAGTTCAACTACCGCAACGATAAGGTAAAATGAGGCATGCAATAAACTACATTGAACTATTGCTTTTGCCTGATAAATCGTCAATTTAGACAATTGCAGTGCAACAGAAGGCTAATTAAGAGAATTTACTCTTTCCTATCGCGAAACAGGGAATTCTCTCCATCGATGGAGATGGTTTGGAATGTTCAAAGAGACGGTCGAGATCAAAGTTAGGATCTTATGCATCAGAGGTCAATGTTACTATGGGAGTAAACATTAATTCCACTGCAGTCATTTTCATGTAAGATCGTGTAATTGCGTTTAGGGCATTATCAATTACATTGAACAATCCATGGGGCACCACTCGGTGGCAATAGAAAAACAGCAGGTGAAGCGTGTTTGAGCAGGAGGGGGGGTTCCCCGGAACACCTCATCACGCCTGAAGCTACTCAACTTGTTCAAAACCACGAAATAAGTGGGTGTTTCTGGTGGAGGAACGGGCATCTCGTAAGCGAGAAGGGGATGGCCAAGGCCGAGTTTTTGAAGAGATGCAGGTCGGATCTCGTGCGCTCGTAACGGGGGAACTTGGCCATTGTTCGTGGGCTATGGCTGTCAAATCGGAGACCTATCGATGCATTCCACCATTTCAATGTAAATAACACATAAGACCATAAGAGGAAGGGCCTCTTTCGTCAGTTTGGTCGCCATTGTTCCTGTTTCGAGAAGAGATATGCATAGCCAACGCTATAATTAATATTGGTCAGTAAATACAGACTCACATTTCAAACTCCAATTCGATGCGGTATGAAGGAATTGTTGCTATTTCTCTTGTACAATATATGGACAGCCAGAATTTATTGATAAAATCAGAATGACTTCCTGATGAATAGGCTTTGCGAGGGGCAGCTCTGGAGAACACAAACCCGGGTCCAAATCATCCTTATAATGCCCACGCAATTCCACCTTTCTCTCTCTCGTATTTTATCGATGGAAAACTGAAATAGCTGATTTAAATTTTCGACTTGAACACTTATATTAAATGTTTTAGTTGCTCTTACTATATACTGAAGAGTATCTATCTGTGAGCTTATGTCATATTCACTTCCGGATATAGATGTGGAGGATATAGTAGTGACGACGATGTACCGTTAAATATTGTGTGTGTCAAGGAATAATAATGTTGTAGTAACATTGATTGGAAATGTGCGACGTCTCTTCACGGGCCGACGAAGGAGATGCCCTCTGACTGTGCGTGAGGCAACGGTTCGGGCTCCAAGGGACTCCCAAGCAACCGATGGAGAAGGGCATGGGAACACACCCACCATCGCCTCTTACGGCGGAAGTGGAAAGTACAGTCCAAGATCACGAGATACGAAACGCCTTCGAAACGCAAGTCAATGGTGGATAAAATTCAGCGACTGGATAAGCAGGTGCCGAATCGCTTTCAAGGAACTATTTAACAAGGCAAAATAGTAGGAAAGCCTTTCACACTAATAGCGTGACTTCATGATAATTAGTACGAGTAGACTCTCCTCTACGACAGAGATAGGTTCAATCAAATATAACAATGGAGGCGGATTCGGAAGGAAAGAAAAACATTAATTATCCGTACCTATTCAAACTAATCCAACGTAACTGCAATCCTAAGCGACACTCCCTCCCTCCCCCGCGATAATCTGTTGCTGCCGTCCACATGAATGAAAAGATATAATATTACCTCGAAATGAGTCGCAAACACAATCATTCTGTATAAATTCTCGCATTACTTATCCGTCGAAGCAAGCAAGTTTCAAAGGCATAAAATAGAAAACTATCCACTCGTAGCGGAACACTGGCCAGCGATCCTATTCGATTTGCAATACGAAAAAACATTGAATTATTACAAATAAATACAACGTGGGTTGACAGATTCCTAAAAAAAAAAAAAAAATGGGGGGTGAATACACAGCAGAATAATTTTACCCTAACATGACTACCGCGGTCGAACAATGTTATTCTGATCCCCTATCGTTCTTGGTAAAAATTTCATCTTAAATCTATTTGTTCCACACTTAATCACTCATTGTTATATTGGTATAAACCTACCGTAGTACGATGGGGATAATAATACATTTTCAACATCAATGCTAAAGAGACCTCCTTCCAATTTATACAAGATTTTCAATCTGTAATTCAACCAGAGGTTAAGATCAGGTGACAAGACAGCTTTCACAGAACAGTAAATTAGACTCTATTTGCGGAAATAACTGTAACCAGCACACCCTCAAATGAGTGCCATCGCCCGGGGTCTGCTGTCGGTTAAACGCAGCGGTAAATTACAAGGAAAATTACAGAGAAAGAAAAGAAAATACTGCTGAAGCCAAACCAATCCGATGTCCATTATTAAAAAACCAAGCCGAATGACTTCGGGAAGAACTCGGGGGTACTAGGCATGTCGATTAGCTACGCTATTAAAGAGAGAGGCGCTCCAGAGAAGTCTTAAATAGAGAAGGGACAAGTTCTTTGGTGAGGGTTCCAGCCACGAATAGCGTCTCCTTCTCCTCGCCCTCTTCGTCGCGGAGAAGAGAGCGAGGCTTGGTCACCCGCCTCGAGATTCCGTCCTCGGTGGACGCTTTCCAAGCGCCGATTCTCTCCACGGCAATCGTCCCGGCAGGTCAATGAAGGGCGCCCTCTCACGGCTCTTCACGGCCACGGGGGCTCAGCGATTCCTTTTGGCGGGGATGGAGCGTCGCTAGGGAGACTGCGGGTCAATGCGACCGGGTGGCGAAGGCCGGCCATATTCCCGCGGACAGATGTCCCACCGAACACACATTTGCTTGAGCACCCGCTTTCGGCGTTCGGGCCTTCCCTATTGGGGATCCCGTGCCATGCGGCTTGCTCTGAAGCATTGACTTAACCCTCATAAAGAATTTAATAAAATGAAGCAAGCATCGGTGGCGTAAACTTATTCCTATGAGATAAAATAAGTATTGGCTGAACGAAGAAATAAACAAAAACGTTGCAAATATGCTCACGAAATAAATAACAAAGTTTCAGGCGTAACATGACGTGAATCATTCATGTTGAAAGAAAAAACTTTGCTTTGCCGCATGAGAGTATTTTCATTACGACCTAGGTTTCGTCACAGCGTAACATCTACAGGTGATATTCTGATGTTACGCTACAACGAAACCTTGGTCGTATTAAAAATGCTACATGTGGGAAAGCAAAGTGTCCTCTTTCATCATGCTCACAAAGCTGGATTTGTGACTAAAACTGCGCAGCATAGGATAAGTGAGAGCATGATATTCCTACCTGGTCAGCCCTAGGGTGAGTGCAGCGACGTGTCCTAAGTTCGCAGAAGGGTTGGGTGGAAAAAGCTTATGCCGTGCATTAAAAAATATGGCTGACTCTACAATGGGTAGGCAGAATCAAGGAATAGCATAATATACCGCAGTTTCCCAGGAACTGACGCGGGTTCAGGTCATAATTTAGCACTCATGAAATGTACAGAGAGACACAAGAGAATAAAACGGGGGAGACAGTAGAGGAGATGGAATATAGAAGCATTAACTGGGAAGAAAATGAAGGATTATGAGGAGGCTGCAGAGAATATCATAAGTGAAGATAGGGAGTCAGGGGTAGCACAGAGGAGAAATGGGAATCATTAAAACTGGGATATCAAAAGTCGCAAGAGAAACTATTAAAACAGTAAATGGGAAAAGGACAAGGAAACCATGGAATATGGGGGGCATGACTAGAAAGATAGACGAGAGAACAAATGGAAGAATGTAAATACAGAGTTGGGAGAATGTGCGAAGATTTGAATGATAAAATGAGGTGGGAAACCACGTAATAGAGTGAAAGAAGAAATAAAATACGCAGTGCGAGGTAATGGTTTGTCCACAGAAGAAGGGTGTAATGGGTTCCCTGCAATGGAAGGTAAAAGTACTTTCAGGAAGGGAGAATCCGTGAACACAATCAAAGATAAGGCAGAAAAAAATGTTGATTTAACCGGAAAAGATTCAAGATGGATGGAGATATTACATAGAGGAGCTCTTTGATAGGGCATTAATCCACAAAGTTTAGACATAGGGAAAGAATATGACGTAAACGAGAATAGATTAATTCCAGGCATGCATGATGAAGAGATAGATTGAATGGCGCAAAGGAAATGGAAATGAAATAAAACTGATTACTTGGTGGATGATCTGTTAGGGCTCAGGAAGGGGAGAGGAACGCGAGGTGCATTGGTAGTAATTAATTATGGCACCGATTTAGATGATTATATAAAACAATCAGGGTACTTTTGTTCGCTTCGTACATTGCGAGAAGGCATTATAAAGTGTGAATTGGGTCGTAGTATTAGATTTACTGTAGGAAATAATCCCTATAGCGTAACAATTCCGCTGTATTAACCCTTTTAAAATGCACAGGTGCAATGCAATGTTTGTAACTTGACTCCAATAACTGAAGTGTTCAATTGTTCCTGGCTCAACCTTGTGGAAATTCATTTTAATGAAATTAAGAATACAAAGTAACTTTCCACTGTCCTTTATTAGCGTACGACCGGTTTCAACGCTCAAGCGTCATCATCAGAGTACAAAATAAATCAGTCGCAGTTCACTTATATACCAGTCATGAGGGAGAGGAGGGGTGGGTGAGAGAGGGGGGAGAGAAGGAGGCGAAAGAAAATCGAGTTGCGATTGGCGTTGATGGGGAGGGGGAAGAGGGGTAACCCTTCTCTCCCCCCTCTCCCACCCACCCCTCCTCTCCCTCATGATTGGTATGTAAGTGAACTGCGACTGATTTATTTTGTACTCTGATGATGACGCTTGAGCGTTGAAACCGGTCGTACGCTAATAAAGGACAGTGGAAAGTTACTTTGTATTCTTAATTTCATTAAACTGAAGTGTTATTATCGCTTGATCTGGAAACGTGGTTAACTGGTTTCCGGTTGTGCTTCTTATGACTTCCTTTTCCTGGTTTTAATACAATATTCTTTCTTTAAAAGACAAAAATTATTTAAGAAATCCTTAAGGTATGAGAAAGTGACGAACTTTTTCAAAACACGAAAAATCGCGGGAGAGATGGTGCGGGAAAGAGCGCTTTCCTCTTGTGCCTCCCCTTCCCACTCGTGTGATACTGCAATGCGTGGATTGGATCAGGGTCTTCGCGAGGTTTCGTGAGTAAAAAAAGAATTTTTGAAAGCGAAGAGTGACCATGACACACACCTGTTAGCACGTGGAATACATACGCAGCCACCCTTAATCTTGTTTTTCGTGAACGGATAGTATTGGCGGCGCAGTGTATTCAATTAGGACAGCCAAGCGTTTACAAGTATGATTTTCTGACGGATAACTGGTGAGGGTTTGTAATATGTTCGTTGAGGTTAGAGGCCACTTTTGACGGTCAATATATTTTTAACTGCGACCTTGAAGACAGGAGGCCGCCATTCATAATCTATTTAATGCACTTTTATGAACATTGAAATGGATTTTATATTTTAAAACATCAACTCATAAGAAAGCTAGGATATTTATAGTTCTCATAAATCTGAGAAGCCTGTTCTACCATTTACAGAAAATTCAAGGCCGTCACAAATTGTTGACTTTTGAATGACTAGAAATTTTCTATTTGTGAATAATCATTTTTAGTAGTGTTTTGGGAAGGATCGGTTAGAGGGTAGAAGGAGCTTCTTTGTGGGATTCTGGGGCAATAAGAGATCCGCCATTATGAAGTATCCACTTGGGAGTTGAGGGGAGGGTTGCGTGGAGGAATTGATTCAATTATTTGAATACAAAATTAAAAGAAACAGAAGCCAATCCCGAAAATAGAAATCTACCCATGTCATATGCCTACGAGCACTCACATTCAAGAAACTGACGGTACTGATTGGAGCTCATGTCGTCCAATTTGTATAAATCATCGAAGGCATGCTATACTTCACAGTTCCTTCAACATCCTCACATTAGCCTTCATCACTGCTTCTGACGATGAAGCAGGATGTCCACAGAGGAATTCCTTCACTCTCTCCACATTCCTTCACTCAGGGTTCACAAAGAGTGACCGATAGTCATAGCTGGCTGGCCTCGGTGGCGGCGGAGTAACGTCCTCGCCTGCCAAAAAAAAACCAAATTACCAGAGGTCGCGGGTTCGATTCCAGTCTTGGTGGCTTTTCCTCCAACTAGGGCATTGGTGTTTGTAATTGTCTTTACTGCATGTATGTATGGGGCTTGGATGGAATAAAGGACTATTGAGTCTCCATCTCACCCTAATAAAAGTTGTTAAATAAATTAATAATCCACGAGGTGCATCGATTGAAAAACGGCATTTAATATTCCTGCTCTCGTCAGTTAACTACCCCCTGCACCTTAAGTTGACTCAGTAATGTCTCTTCGATACGTTAAGCGTGCCGGAAAAGCATGAATGAGCGGAAGTCATCACGAAAGAAGAGAGCTACATCATCCTCTCCTTAATTTTGCATCCCCTCACCCTCTACTCCCACTTTGTCGCGGAGTAGTAGCTGATAACGGGAGGCGAGGCAACCCTGCCTCGGCGGTGCGAAGCGCATTCCCTCTCTGGGGCGCGCGATCCAATGAATGGGAATGTGCGGGGGACTTCTCCGCCGCTCCTTACTCTTCCGCACCGCCAATCGAAGGCCCGTCCACCGCCGACCTCTCGCCCAGGAGGACGCCCCCAGGGGGTGCATCCTCGCGGCCATTGGGGGAATGGGGTTCGTGGCGAGCGACCGGATCCGCGTCTGAGAAGCGCAGACATAATAGAATATACAGATAGCCACAAACACACACAAATACACACAAACACAGATAATAATTTATCCGGACAGCATCATAGGATTTAATTGGTATTAAACGAGGCGTGTCCGAAAACTATCCGACCTGCGTTCATATATCGCCGCATTCGTGCTAATCTTCATGGTCATCCGGGCCGTGGTATCCTTCGAAGTAGTCCCCATTTGATTGAACCACACGCTCCCAGCGGTGCTTCCACATCTTCAAGCAGTTCTCGAACGCGGATTTCGGAATGGCCTTCAGCTCGCGCGTCGCATTACTCTATGTCGTCGAACCGCTTTCCTTTGAGCGCCATTGTCAATTTTGGGAAAATCCAAAAGTCGCAGGGTTGGGACTTTACGGAGGCTGGCGAAGGTGTATAGTTTTGCCAAAAATTGCTGCAAAAGGTTCGATGAATGCTCTGGCGCGTTATCGTGTTGAAGAAGCCAGTCACGGCGTAATGGCCAGAGACGCGTTCGTATTCTTCTCACTGCATCACGCAATCTTTTGTTGATCGTATGACCTCTTGGATCAAATCCGTAGGGCACAACACCCACACGATTAAAAAATAATGAGAAAAAAAACAACGCAGGTTGGATACTTTTCGGACACCTCGTATATATTTTTGGGCACCTGGGCAGTTTATATATATTTGTGACGGTATATTCGGTGAGCACGCGTATTTGCAGATGCTTTGGGCAAGTTCCATGTAATTGCGAATAGCTCTGAATCCATTTTTCCTGCCACCTTATGATTTTTCCGAACAATCCACTTTCCTTCCCCTTTCAACATATCTAGCACCTCCTCATTTATTTTCCTCTCAGTCCCGTTAAACTTCTACGTCCTTCTCCTCACCCGCATTTCAATAGCCCACAATCTACGTCTATCCTCCTGCTTCAGGGACAATTTTTCCTCGTCTTACAAAAGATAACCAACAAATTTGGAGTAATACTTTGTGACTAAAAATTGTCCCCCGCGAGAGTTCATTGTATGACACGCCCTATTCACCCTGCGGCTTTTGGAAGAGCCCCAAACCCGCAATTAATAATATTCCAAATATTGGAATGGATGCTCTGCGATCAGGGCTACCCGGGCCGGGGAAGAGGGGTGAGAGGGACCGACCTGGCCCCTTGCCACAATTCCGGATTGTTTACGAATACGCATCCAGGAAAGTTCCTGGCCCAGGAGGGGAATCTTCCTCGGGTCAATAACTTTTACTCCCTTCGTGAGACTTTCCCTAGCCCTGAAAATGAAATTTATGCGCGGAAAATGCTCACGGAGATGAAAAATCTAGAAATGGCTAAATGCTGCAATTGTGGGAATGACTAAGACAAAACCATTCTTCGGACAAGAATTAGGATTGCATCAAGTCGTGCACCATTGACATATAGTCGCTTGTCTCACGGACATCAGGGTTAGGTTTTCTGAGATAGCCAAACGTGCGGGCGCGCAGTCATCTAGTCACCGTCCGGCAGAGCACACGACCCCCGCCGGACACGGGTTCCCCCTTCGCTTCGTCCTTCCCTTGGAAAGTCGCCCGAGTCACTCCAGCGATCCCCTTGCCGGGGCAAGACCACTTTCTATTCCTTTCCGTCTGCTGTTGACTGCCCTGGCATTTGGTGTGATCCCATGACGTGGCCTTGACTACCCGGATGCAAGATACGCATCCCAGGGGGCCGAGTCTCGCAGTTGCCAGGATTAATATTTATTTTATTTCGGGCCCATAACATTTTCATGTAGCGACAAAATTTACGGTTTCCCGTTACCTCCATAAATGACGACGAACTGAACGGGACACCTTCGTCAACGTGGGACCCGAGTCGTTACCGTCTGGAGGAGTCACGGACGCTGCGAGGGTAGTCGTTCCTTCGAATGGTCCAGCATTGGAGATATCCTGCTAGGGCGCACACACCACAGAAAAGATAATCAGCATGGTATCGCACCATAGAATACCGGTGGTCCAATGAGAGCGCGTCTCAAAACATGCAAAGATTAGACATTGGGGAAGGCGGTCGACAGCTAAGGTCATTTGCGCCATTAGTGATGGATGAGAAAGGAGGAAGGGTGGAGAGAAACCCGGCGTTGGTATTAGCCTACTCTTTACGAAGGGTGCCAAGGGGTCCGCAGTTTAACTAGCGTCCCATTCGAAGGCCCATGTACTCAGTCAAAATTATCTCCACAAAGCACCTCAAGTAGGGATCAGGATACCACCGAAAAATATCTGCCACCTCCAGGATTCGAACCCGGGCCCTCTTGGTCTAAATATGCTCACATACATATACGTATCTACATCTACTTAATACCCCGCAAGCCGCCGCAAGGGCGTGTGGCGGGGGGTGTTAGGACACCACCCGTAATTTAGAAAAGAAAAAGAAAAAATAACCGCATGCAATAACCACAAAATCATATATAAAAAAAAAACATGGCATACATTCATGCATGAACACTTATACCCCACACACATGCCAACACTCAAACTACATCTTACATACACATGCACCTGAAAGTATACCTAACAGCTTTGCAGTGTTTAACTTTGCTCCAACTTGTAAATTCAATGTTTTTAATATTTCTAAAGTTACTTCGGTTTCTTACTATTATGATTTCTGAGTACGTATATGTATACACATACTAACACACGCGTGTCTTAAGTAGCCTGGTGTTTACGGCCCCCCTGCCATACACCCTAGCTGTGGTTTGCAGGATACGGTCTATGCATGAATATGAATGGCGCAAAAATAGGGTTTCGCGTAGCGTAGGATAAGGAAGGGGTCAGACATGAGGTCTCTGAAGGATAGGGGGTATTCAGGGTCACAGGTCGGGAGGGGAATCAGTTCCTGGGGAAGGGTGAGGGAAGATAGCCTTTTAATTTAAAATTAAACGTGGATAAATTCATCTCACCAATACTCATGAACCACCGCATTTGCGGATAGTGACTAAGGCAGTCGTTTTGGGCTCGATAATGGGGAGCGAAGTTCGGCACATGGTGCGCTGGGATACTGACCAGAGGTCCCGGGTTCGGTTCCGGTGGCGGCCCCTTTGATTCACCCAAACTATGTCATTTTACGGTTATCAGAAATTTTGGGGAAATCGCGGATGGAACATTGACGAGACCTGGGCCACTTCCTCCCTAGGCAATGCTGCTCACTTTACGAGCCGTTTAGGGCTTGGAACGGGATGAGCATTACCCATTACCTATAAAAGTAACCACCAGAGGATTGATTACTTTGTTCACTATTCCATGCATGTTTTCAGGATTATCTCAATTTTTTTTGCTGCAGATTGGAATCAAACTCTCGCACGCCGTGATGTTCTCTAGCGGTACAGTTTCTGAAGGAGCAATTAGATTCTGACTGATTTTATTCTGGGCTAGCTTGTTTGAGCCCCGCTATTTTTAAATGAGCGTATTAAGCCGTTTGCAATTTTAGTTGTTTTTACACAATCGCGATCTTTAGAGGCGCTTGATGATCCTATCGTACGAAAGATACGCGTATTTGGCTGGCAGGGGCAATGGAAATCAGTCCTGGCAGGGTCTGCCATGAAAGACGAAGGGTTGGAGTGTTGTGTCGTGGCACATAAGGCCAATGGATGCAGCGTTGCTAGATGCTAAGGCTAATAGAGGCATCTGGGTGCTCATTTACAATCTACCTTGAGCGGTAGACTACCGTAATTTTATCTTTAATATCTTATTCCTTGCAACAATTTCAGAGTGTAAAAATCATTCGCCTTGACTGGGATTCGAACCCAGATCCCTCAATATCCGGTCGAGTGCTTTAGCCACTTAAGCTACCGAGGCGTCCTCTTAAACTCTGAAATTTTTTTTGGGGCTTTTAAAGGAACATGATGTTGTGACGAAATACCGTACATACAATGTCACAGGCATTCGTAGTCGTGCGCGAGGCGCCACAGTCCACGAGGTTAAAGCCAACTTTTAAACACTTATGGTGTTTTCACTTTGACAAATTCCAAAGAAACTGCGGGAGATGCCGCAACAGTAACTTTTAACGGAGTCATCCGCTAATGTGCATTTCAATGCAACAATTTCAGAGTGTAAAAATCATATCATAATCTGAAATTGTTGCATTGAAATGCACATTAGCGGATGACTCCGTTAAAAGTTACTGTTGCGGCATCTCCCGCAGTTTCTTTGGAATTAATCTTATTCTTTATTCATCATGTACAATGTAACATTTTAATACAAAAGGCATTCGCAGATAATGACAACAGATGCCACATAAACAAAAAAGATAGCTATTAAATTTTGGATTATACAACTGCATATATTCTGTTTAAAGTTTTTTCCAAGACCTAGCTTCCACTGTGTTATAACCAGCATTTTATTTTCCATTTCACAGCATTTACTGACTGTAATATTCTTGAATCCTTAGGTATATCATAAAAAATTAGAGAAATTTCCTCCAATTTCTTCCACCTTGATTTGTGTGATAATTTTTTGCTACATTCTTAATATTGTTCCTTAATGTCAATTACTATTTATGTAAGTCAGGTGTTATATATTTGTCATTAAAATATTTTCCTATTATGATGGAATATCTACACAGCCTGTCTACTGGCAGAATTCGCAATTATTGTTGAAAGAATTCTTCTCCATCTAGAGTATTAGCGTTTTTTGATCTAGCCTCAGACATTCCTCCAGGATTTCTTGCTGTTTATTTTTTGGTACATTAATTTTTGTGGAACCAATGGATCCTCATGCTGTTATCACATGTACTAAAATATTCTCTACCAGTGGAAAATACACTAAATGGATCACATTCAAACTTACAAAACTAGTAATTGAGTTAAGTTCACGAAGTATTTAATTAAACTGTTATTTATTGTCAAAATATGTTCACCAAAGGTAATATTTTAATCAATAATTACCCTCAAGTAATGAGATATATTTTTTACTTGTTTCAGCATATTTTTTACTTAAACCATGAATAGTAATAGTGGTAAGATCAGTCTCGTCGCATCGGAATCGGGGTCTTCTCTCGCCCGCCATTCTCACGCGACTTCAGCGCGGGCGGATCGAGAGGGAACTCGGAAGGTAATCGAATCGTCAATTATATCGTCCAATTCATTTCACGTCACGGCGCCGGTTTTCGCAGATACTTGGTTGTCCGCGAAAATGATTTAAGGAGTCCGAGAGGTTGTTCTAGTATTCCATTTGGAGATTATGTGTATATTTTTGGAAGTGCATTGACAGCCAATGGCGGTCCATTCATTTCCTTCATCGTCAGAGAGGTCATCAATCAACCCTTGGCCTCCTCACCCGACGTCCGGGATTAATAACTCCGATACTGCTCCCAAAGAGTTCGATTCGCAGAAAAAAAGAATGAAATTTGTCCACCCATCTATCACCCCGAATGCGACACAAATGACGCCACATTGGCGCATCCTCTGAATCGGACCCGGGCCGTCACTTTGTCCTCCCCGTGACACTTGACTCGCGAAAAATACGATTCGCCTTCGCCCGAGGGCGCGTTATTCCCATCGTCGAGTGCACGGGAGGGAGGGTTGCAACGCATGTGCGCCTTATTTTCACTCGTCGGATCTATGGGTCAAGGGATTTACGAACGACCACTTCTGAATATTACGCCAAATCAAAAATAAGATCCACGCCAAGCAGGTAAAACTTGAAAAGAAAAAATAATTATGCTAGCGTAATTAAGAACCTTTGAGTACCAAGTACGACAACATCATAGTACTATGTGCTGATATTCGAAGAGATGGATTAGCATTTGGATGTTGTCACGTCCGAAGAGAGATGAGGGGAGGGACCGTTCGCGACCCCTCGAGGTCCTCCTCCGCAGATGACTGGGGTGGGTGTGGCGGCCTCCGAAAGGATGCCACTCCGAGGCACGCCATCCGATGAACGCGTGTCAACAGAGTTACCAGGGGTGTGGTAAGAACCAGTTCATTAAAAGTTACTCCGGCTTAGGATCTACGATGCCGTTCAAATCATTTCATTGCCGAGAGACATGTTTCATCATTACGCTGAGAGGTTT
This sequence comes from Hetaerina americana, assembly GCF_022747635.1. Lineage (NCBI taxonomy): Eukaryota > Metazoa > Arthropoda > Insecta > Odonata > Calopterygidae > Hetaerina > Hetaerina americana. The sequence goes on along the minus strand of NW_027286775.1, from coordinate 4,414,889 downwards.
ATTCTTCTTCTTCCTCATGATTTCATAAACGTTTGCTCTGGGTTCGGAAAAAGCAACGAAATGGTCACTTACTGAGGTTATCAATATGCAATCATGAAATTTCACACGAAATATTGCCAGATTCCAAGGGCGAATAGTCGTGAAGCCGTGTTAAGAGAGCCTTTAGTCTTGGGATATATTTTCCTGGGAATACGGGGGTATTCGCTTAGCACCCATTAATCGATTACCTATTCATGAAGTAAAATTCAACTTACTGCAGGTATTGCAGACGTGCTATAATAATATCAATGAATTGAGAACACTCATACTCATTTCATGTTCAATAGATTTAATAATCGGAGTTAAATAATAACCCTCAGTTTAAAGTACCTCGATCTATTTCTATGAATCCTGGAAATTGCTTCAGCTCCCAAACCCCTCCGCTGTGCCGTTTTGCTCCTCTCGAACAACGTCACAATGCGTTCGAGTCATGAACTGAAATGCATGAAGGGCCAAATTATTCCAAATACCGATTATGACCGCGCTCCGATCGATGACGTGATACGCCAACTTTGAGGATACTTGAGGGTGTAAACCAGGATGCGCTTTGCGTGTAGGGGTTTCGGTGACGCACGGAAACGAATGCGGATTTATTAACGAAAAAATGAGGGAAAAGGAATTTATAATTGTGTAGGAACATAAAAAGTGCAGCCTACCGAGAAAAGAATGCTCAAAATCCCTGGGAAAATGTTTCCATTTCACATACACTTGAGCGTGCAACGATCAAGTGTATGTGAAATCAGCGAGGCATCAAAGACACAAATATGCGAGATTCCATAAATATAATTTTGAAAATCACTGGTTAATTACACACATGTATGCTTTAGGAGCTTTGTCCGTGTTCTCATGACTTAAAATACATTATCATCATCAGTACATACCATCCTAAGATTTGTTGAGCCCATTCTTCTCATTTCAATCATAGGCTGAAATTTCCAGTGAGGTTGAAATATTGCTTTCGCGGTTTCTCCTACATCGCGGCACATCCCGCCGGTCGCCCGACCCCGTGACATTCATTCCCTCTCGCTCACAGCTGATACCGGCTCTTGATACCTAACCCGATCGTCTTGACCTGCGCCGTCAGTGCCTTAGGGTGGATCTTCGGCCTTACACAAATAGGTACTGGATAGATTTCAATATATGATACATTTTCCCGTAGTCCCGTTCTGAAATAATATATTGGAAATACAATTGTTCGAAAGCTGAAATTATTTTCGCGCTTGAGAATTCGCCTTAGCGAGTTCGACAACGACCTTTATATCCATTTTTGGATTCGACAACTCTAAGCTACTTCTACTTCCACTTGCATATATTATTTAAAATGTTTTCTTTAAGTCTTAGTATTTTATTTGCATACGGTAGCCCACAATATTGATCATCATCATCAGGATTTCAATCGTAGGATTGGTTTACTGCGGCCCACCCTATTTCCTCCCTATTTGATGGGAGTTCCTTCAATCTCTGATATCTTCTCTATTTTACGTCCTTGTTAATTTTTCCTATGTACATGTCCCTGGGTCTTCCTCGTGGAATCTTTCCTTCTATTATATTCCTTATCAATCCATTATGTCTCAACTACTCGGGAAAAGTGGGACGTTCAATAAGTCTTTAGTATAAAAATAGAAAATTAAATTTTTAGGATTGTTTTTTGAAAACATAATATTTTTTGTCAACATAATCTCCTTTTAGCTCGATAAACTTTTTTCAGCATATACTCCACGGTTTCATGTTTCACCGAATTTATTCTATGGTGCAACGTGTTTCACCGACTTGCGGCATCATCAGGTACAACTTTCATTAATATGCAGCGCTTGTAATATATATATATATATATATATATATATATATATATATATATATATATATATATATATATATATATATATATATATATATATATAGGGTTCGTACGGAAAATGTGTACTGATTTTCCCGCCGCTCCAGGCGCGCCCAGCACCGCTCTGACGGGCTGCGATTGGAGGGGGGTATGTTGGCAAGCGACGCTGAAAAAGGCAGTCGGCTCTGAGCTGTGGTGTAGTGAGGAGCTCTGTTAACGCGAACCTCCACGCTCGACCCACGTCACGGAACGCGATGCCGAAGTTTTTGGAGCAGCGTTATTCCATCAAATTTGCGGTAAAGCTTGGGAAATCGTCTACCGAAACTGTCGGTATGATTAACCAGGCTTACGGGGAGTCAGCCATGTCCAGAAACATGATCTTTCGGTGGCACAAGATGTTCGTGGAGGGCAGAGAAGAGGTCGACGACGAGTCTTCGAGAGGTTCCCGATGATGCCTTCGCGGGAGCGTTCCAGGAATGGGAACGCCGCTGGAGCAAGTGTATCGACTCACAAGGGTCCTATTTTGAGGAATATTAGCTTAAGATATGTAAAAGTGTAATAAATTTTTTTTCCTGAGCTCAGTACACTTATTTTCCGGACGAACCCTGTATATATATATATATATATATATATATATATATATATATATATATATATATATATATATACGGACGCTCGGTATAGAGGAGAGAGGGGTTGGGCTGGGTGTAATTGGAGGATGGGAGGTTGAAGGTGGGGTGGGGGTCGGGGAGGGGAAAGAATAGCCGTGGCTATGATGTGGAATGGAGGTGAGGCGGAGGAGCATGGGAAGGTTAGGGAGCGGGGGATCGGGTGCGTTAAAGGGTTGGTTTTGTTTTTTCTATCAAGGTTAGTTTCACGGTACATTTGATACTAACCAAGGATCCTTTTAGAGTCTGCCAGGTGCCTTCTAATCTCAATTTGCTCGAGAGCGTCCGCTTTTAGTCCTTTAGGGAGGATGTGCAGTGTTTCGGGAATAATTGCTGTTGTGCTTGAATTCTACGAGGTACTTTGCAAAGAGAAAATTGAGTTTTTGATTTTTGTCATACCTGGGGTTTTTTTGGCTCTTGTCCTGAAATCTCTTCCGGTTTGACCGGCAACCGAAAGAGATGTTGCAGCTACTTTTCAGTTTAATAATGCCTGATTGGAGAAGGCTTTGCTGTCTTGTCTTTGCCATTAGCCTTGAGTTTGGAGAGAGTAAGAAGTGGATAAAAAGTTGCTTTGAGTGAAGTAGTTGCTGTTAAAAATCTTATAGGAGGTATCTCCCTGGATGGGGCAAAACTTGAAGTCTTTGGATGTTGTAGACTGAGAGGAGGAAATTCTACTGATGACCTTTAATTAAGCTTTTTTATAATTACTTTTTCAACTAGGTTTGATTGTGAAGAAGGCCCCCATTGCCGGTGGCTATTCTTATAATCTTCCTACGTTATTTATTGCAATTTGTGTAGGAAAGAGGGGTGTGTATGAGCCGGTGTATCATCGAGTGGAGGACGGCATATTTTTAAGATAAATGGTGGGCGGAATCATTGGGAATAATGTGATCCGTATATGTGTGTTTTCTGTAAATGAGAACTCGTATCTATTTTCTTTTATGGCAATTGACACACCCAGGGAGTTAATCGTGCGGTTGACTAATTTTTCTATGGAGAAGGAAATGTTAGGATGGGTCGCGTTGAGGTATTTGTTGAAGGAGTCTGACTGGCGGTTTGACCCTGTCCACAGAAAAAGAATATCAACAACGTAGTTGAGCCAATGCACCACGTTTTCCACGTGTTTATTGGTGGTATTGAACAGATGTTTTTCTAACGAATTGAGGAAATCTAGGCTAAGAGGGGGAAATTAGGGAACCTAATTGAAAACACTACTATCTTGTGATATGCCTGTGGCATCAGTTATTTCGCAAACTTTGAGTCGTCAATCCAAGCCATGTCGTGGATGTTGTCAACCTTAGAAAGTCAGTTTCCCCGGACGGCCACGATTTAACTCATTAACTAAGTTGTAAACAGTCGCAAGCAAAAGAGCAGATGTGCCATGAACTTTATCCAACTCTACTTTAATCTCTTTTGGTGTTAAGTTATTTAAATAGAAGTATTCAATCACCGATCGAAAAGTATTTTTCCACTTTTCTAAATAAACAGAAGTCCGTTGCTTCAATCGACTATGAAAATAAAACCATCTGATGGACATTGCTGAAACATAAACAGCAGTCTAACGAGTGATGATGCTTCCAGTAAAGCAAACTTTTCCCATACCACGAGTGCTATCTCTCGGATTTTCTAAGGAATTATTGAAGGTCCCACTTGAGTGGTGGATGGAGAGTCGGGATGAAAAGAGTTTAGAAAAGGCGGTCCATTATCACCCGTGGTTTTTAACGTGTTTTTGGAGAAAATAAAACAAGAGGCTCGGCAAGAATTGGAGATAGGAATCGAGGTCACCGGAAAAAAATAATATTCCGTTTGAATTTTCGGATGGTCAAGTTTTAGTTAGCCAATGAGCCAAGGGAATACAAACCTTGCCGAGCGCATTTAAAAGACGGTGAGATAGATATGGAATGAGAATTGATGAAAAAATAACGCAGATTGTGCGGCTTTTAGGAAGGGAAATATGTAAAGTATGCATTTAAATGGGAGGTCAAGGCGTGGATCGGGTGGAGCAGTTTGCCTGTTTCGGCAATGCTTTGGAACAAAATGACCCGAATACTCTGGGCACAAAAGGATGAATTGCGTGACCCCAAGAGTTTGCATAGGGTGTAGGAAGTTGACGACAGAGATGTTACGCATGAATGTTAAGGAAACTCGTTCAAACTTTGATATGGCTTCAGGTACGGTGCGGAAACCTGGTAGTAGAAAATGCTGACGTATTTGAACTAGAGCCATCCAATGTTTGGTTGTGACAATAAACAGAAAAGGTGGAATACACGGAAACGAAAACAAAATGCTAAAGACTGGGCTTGGTGGAGGAGGGGAATAAATTTTTTGCAGAGGTTTAATGAAGGCAGGAGAGATAGACACGGAGCGTTTTAATTGGCTATGGAATGCGAAGACTGTTAGATATTACGCTAAGTATCAAAATATTTGAAGGGAATTCACTTGCTTCATATTCATCCCTCTTATTAATATCTTCAACTCTGATTATATTACCCACGCAAGAAATTCAAAAATAATGTTGTTCAGACATCACCTGATGAAAAAACAAAATGGGTACGTGTCTCAGTGGGCAAATGATTTAAGGTGGTATACCTTTCCGATGCAGGGGAGTCTATCCGGCGTCTGCGTGCCGAATGACATTTTGTGGTATGAAATGGAGACCATGGGTAAGGAGTTGGCTTGCGGCATTAATATAAAGAATATATTGTTTTTTAATTAATTTAATATAGGATTAAGGATGCTGTTTCAAAATTTAATGCTTGGAATTCCATTTTGAACTTGATAATACGAACATACAAAAAGTCATAGAAAGGCTTTTATTGATTAACGGCCGCTAGTTTTTTGTGAGCAATGATTTTTGGAATGATGCGTTTGCCGGAGTAACAAATTTCCCGGTAAATGGGAAATTCGAACCTCCAATTGATGTGTTTAATGTTCAAGTCTCAGAAATGAAAAAAGCATCTTCTGTCCTAACTAAATTTTGAATTGTATGAACTTTTTAGAAAATGTAACATTTTTAAAAACTGTTTTATTGCCTTCTTTATCGGAACCACAAACAGAACACATAGGGAACTTACCATCTATTTTAAACAGAGATATTGAGTCATTTCAGAGGGATATTTTAAGTCGAGCGACTGCTTTTTCCATGCTCCATTTTGAGTCCATGTGTAGATGCCTGGAGAGATAGAGAGAGGAGCCCATCGCGAGTCCTTTCTGTAGAGACTGTAATAGTGCCCATTGAACAAGAAGCTGTTTTCATTAACACATCAACAATGCACACATTTCACCTATCACTGTGTGTTAAGTGAATGGAAATTGGCTGGAGAGTCTGCTCGTGAATTGGTAAGAGTTCTTGAAGCTATTACTACTGTCGGTGTTTGACCGGTTGAGGTAGGTTTTTGATGAGCACAAGCTTCCCTTCTTAATTCCGTCCAACTTTCCTATCCCCTTTTCCTGCCTCTTCCTCGTTTGCCGAACATTCTTCCCTCTATCGCATCCTTCAATATCCAATTTTCCATTCAAAACGCTCTGCATCCATCTTCACTGCCTCCTTTGGATTCTCCCAACAATCTCCCAACATACGAGTACTCAGCACTTCCTCGCATATTTTCATTTCTTTCCACTTCACCTTTTCCATCCATTCTTCTCCACACCCACATTTCAAAAACTTCCTATCAACGCCTATAATCCTGCTTCGATTACAATGTTCCCCCCGTGCATAGCTACGATATGCTTCATATCGAAGTTTTTACGAGCCTTTCACTATATTCTTGCTCCAAGACCCTGTCATAAACACCTTTCTCCACACAGAGGCTTCCATACCCTTGAATAAACCGCTAAATTAAGCCGAGTTTGAACAATAATTATCCAACCGTGTTGGAATTATTCCATCTGGAAGACAGAATTTCGTATGCATAGTAATCCATTGGAATCATAGTTAGTAAGCATTTTTATAATTGCAAATGACTACAAAAATTCAGAATTGTCACACTTTCCAAAATTGGTTCAAATTGACCCGACGTGAGCAGTTGGGCTACGCTTGTGTTTAAGCCGTGGGTGTTAAGTTTGGCAAGTTAAAAATTATGTAGACCAAGTGTTTGTTGATGATCATCCCAGTTTTGTTTTGTAGACACTCCACCCTTGCGTACAATGGGTAAACACGAGAAAAAAGTAAAAATCGGGATATATCAACTAACCATAGTGTCTCAGGCAATTCTTTTTTAAAATTTGCACTCCGATCCATAAATTCCAGAGAATGATGCCAGATGGTGAAGTCAGTTACTCTCATTATTAGTTTGAGTCGAATTATGACTGTGTCTACATGGGCTGAAATTAGAGAACTTGTTCTGGTAATATCCTGAAAAGAGCCATTAATTGACAGTTCCCAGAAAAGAATTAAATAAGTATTTTTCCAGACCCCATTTGAGTAAAACATGGTCAAATTTTTGAATTTAAGATAGTGAACAAACTATCCTTTTTTGATTCACTTGAAAAACGGGAAGAGTAGGAATAACATATGGTATATTTTGGGGGATGGGATAAGGGCAATAAACATGGCGTGTATTCACCCCATGCCACACACCCTAGCGGTGGCTTGCTGGGAACTAAAATAGCTAATAAATAACTAAACCCATTCATTGATTTCACGACCGCAGTAACGCTCTACCTTCTTATCTGGAATGAAGGTGAACCACAATTAATTACAAATAATGAGATTCTGAGTCAGCAAGACAACTAAGTTGAACTTCATAGCAGTAGGAGTAGTGTAGAAACGCATACGCATTGTGGCCGTCGTTTAGATGAGAAGGGAAACGGGAATAGCTAGGATAATATAGAGTTGGCGAAAGAAGGATTTGCAAATTGATGACAGACGCGCTATGCAAAATATAAACTGGCACGCTATGTAAGGCTGAATGGATATAGAACTTGGTCTTAAGTTGAAAGGATGGTCATGAATAAAGGTTTTTAAAATTTGGGTTTGTAGTAAAGTACAGAAAAAAGTGGATTAAGAGGACTGGAACAATAACATTTTGAATTTACTGGGAGAACTAATTTAGGCATAAAGCATTAATGTTGAACTCTTAACTTAAGAAAGCAACAGAAATTGACCATTCTCAATCTGAAAAGTTCTGATGACATTTGATAAACTACATTCAGAATTGTGATTTATAGTACAATTGAAAAGGGAAAAAGTTTTTGTGCACTTTCTATGATAAAATGTTGTAACTATTTCATTATAAATCAAATAAAAGAAAAAAATACTGTCTTCTATATTAACACAAACGAATTAATGTTATATGCATACAATTATATTACTGACGAACTAAATTTCGATTTTCAAGAAACAATGAATGCTTACATAAAATATATACAGGGTCGCACCCAAAAGAGGTAGGACTGATTTTCTCTGGCGCCAACGGAGCGGTGAAGGGGGGTCTGCCTGGCAGGGTAAGGTGGACGGGGCTCTTAGCAACAGACCGACTCCAACCTCAGCCACCTGCGGGCTGTCGTTGAGTGAGGACACCGTTTTTAGTGAAGCAAGTTTTTTGTCCGCGTCGAAAAACAAAATGAATCTGAATTTAGAGCAACGTTATTCCGTGAAGTTTTGTGCGAAACTCGGGAAGACGGTTACTGAGACCCTCGATATGATCAAGCAGGCTTATGGGGACACTGCCTTAAGCCGTTCCACAGTATTTGAGTGGCACAAGTTGTTTAAAGAGGGTAGGGAGCTCGTTGAACACGACCATCGCTCCGGACGGGCGTCGACGGCAAGAACCGTCACGAATGTGGGCAGAGTGAGGACACTGCTGAAAACAGACCGACGCTTAACCAGCGAAGATATTGCAGAGCAGTTGGGTCTGTCTACATCCAACGTCCAACGCATTATTTCACAGGATTTGGCCATGCGCAAGGTGTGCGCCAAGATGGTGCCGAAAATTCTGCCATGGCGCGCTCGTCGTCAGACAGCTCCTGGCCAAATACGGCGTTGCCACGTTGCCGCACCCGCCCTATTCTCCCGATCTGACACCACCGGACTTCTTCTTCTTCCCCCTGATGAAAAGACAGCTCAAGGGACGACGTTTTGACTCGATAAAGGCCGTTCAAGAGGCTTCGACGAGGGTCATCAACGGCATCCCAAAAGAAAATTTCCAGCGGGCGTACGGGGAATGGGAGCAACGTTATACTAAGTGTGTAGCAGCTCAAGGAGCATACTTTGAAGATTATTAAGTCGATGTAAGTATATCGTCAGTAAATTTCTTGTAAAAAAATCAGTCCTACCACTTTTGGGTGCGACCCTGTATTTCCTCTTTCTAAATTGGAACGTGCCATACCTAGTCGTGCGAAATTGAAATGATTTAATTTATTTTGCTATCGCAAAATGTTACCTGGGAATTTTTGTGGTAATCATAACATTTCAAGACCCAGCGTATGTATTCTTTTAGTTTGTATTTGAGAAATCTTTGCGCAATGGGATCACAAGGGGTTGTTTTCATTACCTGTGAATCCCAATTCACTGTGAGGATACGTTTATAAAACAAACTGGGTCTCGATCTATAGGGCGTGAAAATCCACGAATACAATTATAATTCGCAATTTCTTGAAGCGTGCATTTTATGGTCACTTGAGCTATTCATAAGTTGTTCAAGATTTGTATGAAAAATGGTTAAGTAATATCTTATACTCTCTATTTTAATTTCAGAAATATTACTATTGTTAATTTTAATTCTGTAATAAAATTAAGAATAGATGAATTTCTATTTGCTTTTATTCATAGTCGCTTGGCATTTTTACAAACTTTTGTAATCGACATATTTTTATAGACTAACTAAACCTTTCTCTTTCATATAAAAAATAATTTCACTCTTTCCCTTTCTCGATGACTATGGAATGCGAATCCTCACGTCGAGCTACTTGGAGAAATTTGGCTCCATGAATTATTTCGGACGTTTAAACGCCCTTAGTGTCATCCTCGCTGCCGTATCCCGCCCCTGGCGACCCCCGTTCCAATCCGGCCTGTCCGTCCCGCGAGTTTGCCTCTCCCAAGACGGTGTCTGTTGAACCTGATGATCTTATGACTCGCGTGGAATGTCACCTTCCCTTGGGCCACAATTTCCATTAATCGACGACGTCACTCCGTCAGTCGCTTTATTTGCCTTCTCATAATGTCGATTGGTTTATTCCACGCCCGCTCTTCCCTGTGCCTTGAACGGATGGGGGGGGGGGGGCTCTGACCATGATGTTCTCAGTGAGGAGACGTGCCTTCCTCACCCCCAAGTTCCCACTCTTAATACCTCAACGGTCGCTCTTCCACCACATACGCCCAGTTAACGTGACGCTCAAAATCTGAAGATTCAGTAATATTTTGTGGAAACGATTCAGCTAACAAGCAGATTCCCAAGGAACTGTCCCAAAAATAAGTTGACTCAAGAGGAATATCTTTTTCGATCTAAAAGGCGTTATCCACGAAGATTTTTTGCATTAGAGACAGAGAATGAATAGCAAGTTTTGCGTGGAAGTCTTCTGAAGGCTGTGGGAAAGAGCGCAACAATTATGGAAGGACAGAGATCTGTGCCAAATGCAACCACGGCAACGCATCCTATTCCCACGCCGCCTCCCTCTTGAAGTACTCAGTCCCCGGCTTTTGTGGCGGGCCAGCGTTGCCGCAATGTGGCAACGCTGCCCCAGCTACCCACCCTACAGCCCCCACCTCGGACTTATTTTCGTTCCCGAGAATAAAAAGGAGCTTGAAAGGTAGCCATTTTGGAACAATGGATAACGGCAAAGAGGTCGTGACGAGGTGCCTTATCATGAGGTTCTCGTCCCCGCCTTCTAAGAAGCGTACCGTAAAGCTTTTCTCTACGCTACCGTCCATTTTCCTACTAAGTATAGGAAATAGAATTGGCCACCGCTCTCTGTATCGATCATCCATTTGGCATTGTTGGGACGTTGGCTTCATCCCAGGAATGAGTCCACAGCATGCATTTGATGGTTTCAGACAATACACGTGCCTGTGGGAGCATTTTGGGTGCAGAGGATCCCATTTAAGAGCCCGCTCCTTAAAGTCTTCCACATGGACATCTACGATGGATGCCGATAGCGGAGACGGCATCCGCCTGCCCGCGACAATTCCCGCCGAGTGGAATACATGTTGCGGTCAGTAAGTGTAACAGTTCCTCCGAGCTACTGTCGAATTTTATCCCCAGGAGCTTCAAGGTGTCAGCATTTGGGAACCAGTGGGTTTACAACCTGGATTCCGGGCACTCCAAAGGTGATGCCGTCACGGTCATCTCCTGATCGCTTTTTTATTATAAATATAGCATGTTAATTTATTATGAAATATCATTTTATCAAATTAATGCATACTACAATTCGAAAAATGAAGCCGCCATGCGCGCCATTACTCGTGCGTTGTGCAATGTTCCCGATCCCGCTCACTCCCCCTCGACGGCGGGCGAAGGTCGCGGGCGACGGGGCGAACTCGGGTGAGTCGATGGTCCCCTTCGCAGGGGTGCGCGGTGGGGGGGAGGGAAGGGGACAGTGGCCGGCCAGGTTCATTTGCACAGATAGACGCGCGGGGGGGGGGGCAGCCGTGACCCATCAATTGCGATTCACCTGCTCGCCATCCTGCGAGGGGATCACTTTAACTGCTTCTCCACGTATCTTCTGGCATATCGAAAAGTACAATCTTAAGTCGTCTCGAACCCGGTCGTTCACCCTCCCACCTTGCAGATTCGTTCCTTAGAAATGAACTTAAAGAGCGATGCAGAGTCTTTCTCTTCCCTTTGATGTTTGATGATCACTCATCAGGCCGGGAATGTGGCGGAGCAGGGAAATAAGGAGATCAACTCTGACGGTTCAAGAGGGATTTCATTATTTCTTCTTCTTCGGATGGATTTAACTTTTTTCCTGTGGCATACCTATCACTAAGCCTTTGCATCGTCAAATTTATGTTATAATGTCTTCTTACATGCTTAAAGCAGTATTGGTAACATGTTGCTTTAGAAAGATTTTGGAGAACTTAACATTTTTATTTCGTAATTTATGGTGGTGTATTGTATTTTATGTTTAATCCTGAAAATGGAATTATTAGGATAGATTTGGTATTCGAACAACTTGGAATTTAAATAATGAGAAAAAAATTGACAGTGACCTTTAAAGAGGGACCATTACTTGTAGGGTTAAGTCAAGGTTCTTTCACAATCCCTCCACTCAAACTCTGTTCAGAAATCTCTGATGTGTGCTTTAATTTTCCCAGCAAAATGTTTCGTGGCACATCACTTATGCGGATGTCATTTCAAAAGTTTTAGACTTAATTTAGCCGTGAAATTTGGGTCTTAGGACCCTTTGGGTCCCATATTTTTTTCTATCTGTCACTTTTGAAAAGCTAGTATTACATTAAAGCAGGTTATATTTAATGTTTCATCACCAAATTCGCTGAGGCGTCTAATATTAATGATACTCTCTATTCCTCGGTTTTATTTTCCCTCGTTCACCATTCCGGTCGTTTGTAAGCCGATAGGGTGGTGGAGGAATTCTTATACCGTTAAACGAAGCATTCAGATAACTTGTTTCCACGTTATTTACAGCTACTTATTGTGAGCTCCATAACTTTCAGGAGTTAATTAAAAAATAAAGAATGCAGGCATCAAAAGGTAGAATTTTTTTCTTAAGTCTTCAATTTTATCTCAAAAAGTTAAAACCGGTTCCCTTAAAAAAATATTTTCTTTGATGCTGGGCATTTGTGAGATAGAGTGGCGTCCGCAACATTTAATTGCAATGGTTTGAGTTGTCGTTACGACTACGAGCAGGATTGAATACTTGAGCTGGAAATGGAAACATTGAAAAATTGAAATTGAGACGTTGGTTATTTTTACAAATCCATCCTTTTAAAAATACGTACCATAAAGAATATCTCGTTGTTAAATTAGGTCTCAAAGTTGTGCTACATAATTAAAGCTTTCAGAATGCAAACATTGGCCCTATTATGATATGCAGATTAGAATGCGAACAATTAATTTAAAGATTTGAAATATGTATAATGGCTATTCTTTGGCATTAACAATGAAAACTGGATTCAAAAACAACAGACGACAGGCCTCTTACATTTGAAGCATTTAAAACATAAATCTGATTTTTGAGGCGTCACAACGTTGGTTATTATCAGGAATTAGAAGGGCGATCCTAAAGTACCGAATGAGAGGAGGAGACAGTGGTAGAAGTGATATGAGAAATTAAGGAGTACCGTTGCATTGTCTTGAAATTATTATGCTGTTATTAAAAATGTATTTTGCTTAAAATATCAGTAAAAGAAAGGATATTAGTTTTCCCTTGAGGATGAGTTGCCTTGCAATTGAACTGACGTATTCCGTTTTACCCCTCCCGGTCAATAATGACCAGGAGAGAGGCAATTCACAGTATTCAGCGAATATATCTGGAGCAGAAAACATTAATGCTTTGCTGCGATGCGGGGAGACTGCCGCTTGGAATCAAGATCCACACCAAAGATCGGGGGAGGAAGGCGGGAAGGAGAGGCATTGCCTTCCGATGCTCCGAGTCATGACTTGAATCATTGATGAGAATACGATCGCCTAAGGAGCTGGGGAGGAAAGCATTCTGGGGGAGGGGGATGCTCGCGGCGATTGGCTGTTTGGGCGCCAAAAGCCAGGCGCCCATCACTCCCCATCCGCCCCCCGCGCGCGTGTGCTAGAGAGGGGCGCACTTTCCGGCGACCCTTGAATAATTGATGCGTCAATCAACCTAAGGGGAGAGATCCTTGGAGCAATGACGGGGGAAGACCGAGAGAGAGAGAGAGGCCGTCCCCTCTTTGTTTTAAAGGGGTCATGGGAAGGGAGGAGTGATGCGGCACTGAGGGCACATTGATACTTCTCTCCCCCATCTCGCACTCGATCCCTTTGTTTTTATTTCCGGGGATTAGGAATGGTTCCGGGGCAGCCTAAGGTTCTCCTCGCGTCGAAATAAATGTCATTTCCTCCTCACCCCTCCCTCCTCCTACCCTAAAATTCATAGGCCGGTCCCCTCACTCGCCTTTAATCGGCCTCCGGGACGTTGCCTCCGGGGCCGATGGGCCCGCCCTCGCCTCACTGCACCTTGATGCGCAAAGGACGGGCGTGCGGAGTGGCAGAAAGGGCTCGCCCACTCCCTCGGAGGCCCCGCGCTCAGGAGCCATCAATATGCAGAGAGTGCTCGGGTGGGGCGGCGGGGGTTGGATGGCGGTTCCTGAGCGGGGGGACGCGGAAGGAATGGCGGAGGGACAGGACGGCTGTCGCCGTTGGGAAAAGGACTCTCGAGGCATTCACTGGCCAAGAGTGATCATTCCCTTCACTTGCTTCTTCCGTGTCCTTTGTTATTGGCTCACTTGGACAGTCGCTGCACATCTGGCATGCAGCCTGCATGCCATGGCCCATGGTTGCTTGAAAATGTGGCATGACATTAATCAGGAAAGACTGGGAAATTTGATAGAAACGGAAATGGGTCGATGAAAAATTGACATACCGAGTGGCAGATTATGTAGTGGCCCTCCATTTCGCCAGGACGTGACAATTCTTATTAATTCAAGATATTTTGTATCAATAAAACGGTGTTGTAAACTAGCGTATTTCATTGCTTACTTTAATATAATTAATTTTCAATAAAAATATAATAATAATCTCAATACGATGCATTAATACTGCTTAATTACTCATACTATCATTCCAAACACCATCCTGTTCTCTCTTTGGGTTTTTCCGATACATTTTGCAGTGTTTTGAACTCTTGATTTACGGCAATGACCATTGTTGATACGCCCAGCAATTCCGATTCCTGGTGCACGCACCTCAAAGCAAGGGGAAGGAGAAAGAACATTTAGAGCAAGTCTTGGCCGCGAAAATATTTCCGCATGGATCCGTATCCTTCCACCTTCCCCACTACCGCAGGGTTTGAATATTGTGGAGTTCCACCTATTTCGCCTTTGCCTGTATCCCTGTAAATATGAATTGCTATGCATTTCCGTGCTCCTTCCTTCGCACTTGAATCTGTTAACATTATTTCCATTCAAGGTTGCCTGTATTTATTTCTACTAATGTAGGTGTATATATATATATATATATATATATATATATATATATATATATATATATACATATATATGTGTGTGTTTATACATATGCATATAACTACACGCACACACACACACACGTTTATATATATATATATGTATATATATATATACATATATATAAAATATCTTCGAAATGGAACGCTCATCGGCGACGCACAAATATATAAAAACACAGATGTAGATTTTTAGAATATAGAGACACAAAGAAAGGACACTCACAATTTGTTATTTTATCGTACGTTTCGACAGCACGACTGTCGTCTTCTTCCATTCTGAAGACGACAGCCGTGCTGTCGAAACGTAAAATAACAAATTGTGAGTGTCCTTTCTTTGTGTCTCTATATTCTAAAAATCTACATCTGTGTTTTTATATATACATATATATATATATATATATATATATATATATATATATAAACATACATAAACATATATACATATATATATATATATATATATATATATATATATATACATATATACATATATATATATAAACCATAAACACAGTAATCAACCCGAAAGTCGGTTGGGTAGGAGATGATAGAGTTCACCCAGTACTAAGCCTGACGGCGTGTGAAATTCACACATCAGGGTACGGGGGCCAGTTTCTTTCCCTGTGCCGGTTATGATTTCCCAGGAAGATCGGGTATCCGAAAAATCACATAGCTTGGGTGGAGCTGCAGGTGCCCAGAGTGCCTTGCCCAGGAAAGGAACCCGGGACCCTCCGGTCAGCAGGCCATCGTCCTACCCACTGGACTACGGCGACCCACATATATATATATATATATATATATATATATATATATATATATATATATATATATATATATATATATATATATATATACATACATAGAGGGCCGTGGTGGGTAAATGGAGATATAGCGAGGATTACTGATATGATAATGGCAAAGCAATGTATCACAAAGGGGGATAGAGCCATCAAGAGGTGGCCATGATGATGGCCAAAACGTTAGGTAAAAGCGATAAAATTATATTGGTAAAAGTGAAAGCGGATTCAACGAACTTGGTCATTGCTCAGGTACACATGCTACCGAGAAATCATAAGGAGGAAGAATTCGATAGGATATACGATCAGTTAGAGGACATAATCGCGTGTGTTCCTATAGGGAAACATTTGATAGTGATGGGGGATCGGAATGTGATGGTGGGCGAAGGAAGAGATGGTGACGAGGTGAGGTTTAGGTACGAGGAATGACCGCGGTGAGAAAGTAGTTGAATTCTGCCGGAGACAGGGCGTAATCATCACCAATACTTGGTTTAGGCACCACCAAAGGCGAAGGCATGCATGGAAAATGCCAGGTGACTCAGAGAGGTATCAGCTAGATTATATTATGGTTATGCACAGATTTAAGAACAGTGTGATCGATTCGCACAATTTCCTTTGAGCGGATGCGGATTAAGTTCACAGGTAATTTAGTATGGATGTACTGTTAATTTTGATTTGAAAAGATAAACAGGGATTAAGATTTAAAAAATCGAATTCGGAAGCATTAACTGAAACGAAAAGTAATGAACATCAGCTGGCTAACCAGACTTATCATCTTAAAGTAGGGAAATGGGAGCGAAAGTCGGTGAGAAATTCTAAAACTCTAGCTCCAAGTTGCCAGGCAGTAACAAATGTAAACGAAAAAACGGTCATGATCGGTTAAATGCTAAAATAAGAGAAGGTGGGAAAATGGGCTATAAAGTAAGCTATCTTGCAAGTTTTCTGAACAAAAATAGTCAAAGTGTAGAGGCAGAAGAATTTCGATAAGTAAAGATTTTTTTGCAAGGAGGAAGGTATTGATGGCAGGGATCATGACTTGAGATTTTAAGAAAGGCCTATTCAAAACTTTGATATGGAGCGTAGTTATGTACGGCGTGGAAACATGGTCACTGAAGCAGGAGGATAGACGTAGATTGGAGGCTTTTGAAATGTGGGTGAGGAGAAGAATGGAGAGAAAGTGAATTGGACGGAATGGAAAGCAAATGAGGAAGTACTAGATATAATGGGGAGGGAGAGGGAATTGTTGGGAGAAACCATAAGGAGGCAATGGATACCGAGCATATTCATCGGCAGTGAGATGTTGACGGCTGTGACAGAGGGGAGAATGTTAGGCAAACGAGGACGGATATACATATGGATAGAGGACAAGCATGTTGGGCAGGATGAAGCGAAATATGTCGCATGCGGAATTTAAGAGGGATTGCCACTCTAGTGTCAAATATCAGGTTGTGCTTGTTTAGAAAAATAAGTGTATGTATCATTATACAGAAGTATAGTTGGCGTCCATCGAGATCCTACCTTATCCAGTAAAATACTACTAACAAATTGATTAACAATAATGTTATTCACTTGATTGAAAAGAAGCATTGTCTATGGAACCCTCCTTTTATCCGCAGATTCGAACATACCGCCACCAGAGGTCGTGGGAAACCATTTTGAAAGACCCCATCCCGTCGCATCGGCTTCATTGACTCCGCTGGTAAGTGTTACGGCCCCTCTCTCTTGTATTTTTGAGAGAACCTACCTCGTATCTGTGCAAATTTCATGTAGCTGTAATACCGGTGGCTTCCCCAGTTGGAAATTTAGATTATACATATGTACCTTTCTTTTTCAGTACTTGTAATTTTTGTATGAATAATAATAATTGAGCGTTGTCGTGCTAACGTGCCACCATTAATGAAGATAAATTGGGGAGTTTGCCTGAGTGAATAGTATGCATCCGACCAAGACTGCCGTCGATTCCGTCCACTGGCTGTTCGTGCGTTTTAACGAACTGCACCTACTCTTCATGGCATTGTATAAGTGCTTCCGCGGCTATTCTTTTACTTTTTAATTTCTTCCCTTGAATATCGTTAATTTCTTCGGTGTTGGGTGAAACGGCTCCAGCGCGCCATATCTTGACGGGGCACTTGGTTGGTCAAACACCCCTCGGATTTCAGCGGCAATTAGGTTTTCTTAAGGTTGCCTAATTAGCAAAGGAAGTCGAAGGTTCTCGGTTGAAGTCCCGATCAAGGAGACATTTTCTCCTCAGAATCTGAATCCTCCTTGCCTCTTTGAGTACAAGCACTCACTTGCCAATGTGGAACCTAATCCAGTAGAACAGTGTAACCAGCTCTTTTGTTGAGTTATTTCCTCGTAACGCATGATGTATTCAGTGATTTATAGCATCAAAATAAACGCGAAATTGTGCTCCAAGTATCATTAATGAAAGGTTATTCACCCAGAGTGGAATGTGGAAACAATTTCTCATCGAAGATGTGGTGTGAACGGAAATTTCAGTTATATCCACCTTGATGATTCAGATAGGTAAAAAAGGAAACGCTGAATGTGTACTAGTAGTAATGAGGGGAGGCGACCGACAGCTGAGGTCATTTGCGCCATAGGGGATGGACAGGAAAGGATGAAGAGTGGAGAGAAACTCGGCGTCGGCATTAGTCTACTCTTTACGAAAGGCGCCAAGGGGTCCGCAGCTTAACGTCCGATCCGACGGACGGCATACTCACTCAAAGTGCCCTCCACAAAGAACCTCAAGTAGGGATCGAGACAACAGTATTCAACACCGCCGGGATTTGAACCTGGACCCTCGGGGCGGGAAGCCAGTACGATAGCCACCACACCATCTCGAAACCCCATAATATGTTAAGTTTGATGATAATCTGTTATTGGCCCCAAATCCGGACGGGAAAATTAAAATATCTCACCTGGGCATAACTGTGGCCATATTTTGGGCCAATTTTAACTTTTTAGCATTTCTGAAATTTGGAAATATCATTCTAACATACTTTATTCATTGCCATTCTTGAAATGTTTTCAATCGATTGACATTGGTTTTATTCCCCTTGTTGCCTTCCATTCTTCGTCAATGTTTCTCCTTAGGTTTAAGTCTATTGCACTTTGCAGTCGTCTTGTAACACGCTGTGTGACGCTAAGGATTACCAAAAAACGTTCTCATCAAAACCCAATTTCAGCTGTCCCATTCCATTCCATTTTCAGGGAATACTAATCTCGCATTTGGTTTGGCACGGTGCTCGTGATATGTGTCCCCTGCGATTGCTTCATAAATACGTCTCGCTCTCACGATTTCAGAAAATGCACTAAATGCGAGCGCTGAATTTTCAATGGTGGGCGTATGTTTCTCCACATAAACAAGCATTTGCTTCGAGATTCTCTCAGTTGCGTGGCCACTATTTCAATCTGCCGTCACTCGTATCTATGAAGGCAACTCCGGCCAACGGTTTGGACGGCGTATGGTGCTCAACCAAAAGTCGCCAACCCAAAAGAAGCCAGGCGTGCGCACCCCACAGACCGCCAGTCAACAGAGACAACCCAACACCAGAACCAGGTCAGCAAATCAAAGGCCCTTCACGCCAACACAACGATCGTGACGCTACAATCGGTGGAGACCCCAATGTCCCATACATTGACTGAAGCAAACGTCTAATGAAAGCCAAAATTTCTCCAAAAAGAGTTCATCACCTTCTCATGAAGAATAATTTCCCAGTGAAGGGAAAGTTATCTTGTACCAAATATTACTCTTCGTAACGTATAAAATACGAATTTTATGGGTCAATTTTCTTGGCATTTTTTTACCAAAATACATAAAAATTTAAAGTGGAAAATGATTTAAATCCACTCGAGTCTAATTTGCTTCAGTCATTCCAACAGGGGCTGGTGTATTTTGCAATTCTTCAGAGAAAAAATCATAATATAAGTCTGACAGCGTTAACTAAGTGAGTGTAGTCACTTCTGCACAACGTAGCATAGCTGAGCTACAAGGTTTGTCCCAAAAATTAATATAATACATTGGGGGAAAATTTATTTCAGATCAAAGTACAAATTGTTAATATTCTTCACCCTAAGAGCACCCTAATGTATCGACACCCCTCCCCGGACTACAAACTTGACGAGGTAGAAGGGCGTGTGCGTTCCCATGACCCCTAGAGCTGTGCTGGCGGGAGTAATAATAATTGCTCCTGGTAGGGTCACCCATGCCAGATAGGTCGAAGGTTAGGCGCCAGACAAAGTAGTCCACGCAGCGTCTGTTCCTAACTGAGGCGGCTGCAATGGCGTCTGGTCCCAGTCGGGCAGCCAGTAAGTGATGGTGTCACGTTAAAAACACTATTGAGGAAGGCAACTGGAAACCACCTCAATTATCATTCCCAAGAAAAATATGATGGAGAATAGAGATATTTTGAGTCCTGGCAACCATGGGGCTCGGCCCAATCGGCCGTGTGTCGTGCCCGGCAGCGGGGGAGGCAAGAGTTCCGCGGTCGTCATCCTACGAAACCCTTGCAAGGGAAAACCAGCAGCAGCAGGACAGAAGACGCAGGGGAAGAAGACCAACTTAGTTAGAATAGGAACGTGGAATGTTAGGACAATGATGAGGATAGGGAAATTGGAGAATGTTAAGCGTGAGATGGAAAGGGGAAAAATAGATACTTTAGGTCTATGCGAGGTGAGATGGAAGGATAGCGGGGATTACTGGAGTGATAATTATAGAATAATATACAACGGCAAGGACGAGAGCCAACGAGGAGTTGCCATAGTATTAAATGAAGAGGTAGGAAGGACCGTAGTCAACATAGAGCAGGTAACGGATAGATTATTACTATTAGAGATTAAAGCAGAACCGACCAACTTGGTTATTATTCAGGTATGCATGCCACCGAGCAACGATATGGAGGAAGAGGTTGATAGGATATACGATCAATTAGAGGACATGATGGCGGGTGTTCCTTCAGGGAAACATTTAATAAGGAAGGGGGATTAAAATGCGACGGTAGGCGAAGGAAGAGATGGTGATTAGGTGGGAGACTATGGTTTAGGCACGAGGAATGACCGCGTGGAGAAAGCAGTTGAGTTCTGCAGGAGACAGGGGTTAGTCAACACCAACACTTGGTTTAGACACCACAAAAGACGCAGGTATACATGGAAAATGCCAGGTGACTCAGGAAGATATCAGCTAGATTATATCCTGGTTAGACACAGGTTTAGGAACAGTGTGATAAATTCCCACAGCTTCCCGGGAGCGGATGCGGACTCAGACCACAATTTAGTTGTTATGAAATGTAGAGTCCGTTTCAAAAAGATAAGGCAGGGGGGAGGGTTGGAAAATGGAATGTAAAAGCATTAAATGGTTTGCAAAGGAAGGAGTACAAACAGGCGGTAGGGGAAATCATGGAGGATGGTGAAGAGCTAAGTACTATCGAAGAAAAATGGGAAAGAATCAAGAAAGGGTTATCGAAAGCCGCAAAAGACACTATTGGAACCGTTAACGCTAAAAGGACTAGGAAACCATGGATCACGGATGAGATGATTACAAAGACGGATGAGTGGAGAAAATGGAAGAATGTAAATACTGAGTTAGGCAAAATGGAGTGCAAAGAATTAAACAATAAATTGAGGCGGGCAACAAATAGGGCAAGGAGGCATGGTGGAAGACGCAGTGCGAGGATATGGAAAGTCTGTAGAGGACGGGTGAAATTCGTGCGCTGTGCAGCAAAGTTAAATCTTTCTCGGGAAGTAAGAAAGGGAGATCTATGGTAACAGTTAGAGATAAGGCGGGTAAGATAATAGTTGACACAGGAAAGATCCAAGAGAGATGGAAGGAATATTTAGCAGAACTGTGTAGTATAGAACTTCAACCAACAAAGTTAGACATTGAAAAAGAATATGACGTAGAGGAAGATAGCTTGGGTTCAGGCATACTAGACAATGAGATAGAAAGGGCACTAAGGAAGATGAAACTAAATAAGGCCGTGGGGGTGGAGAACATTCCCGCGGAACTATTGAAATGTTTAGGAAAATGTGATAGGAAGAGGCTATATGGGCTGATTCATAGTATATATGAGGAAGGAATCTGGCCGGAAGGCTTTGTGAGATCAGTATTAGTTTCTATTCCGAAAAAGGTAAAGGCTGCGTCATGTGAGAACTACAGGACAATAAGTGTGATATCCCACGCAGCTAAAGTTGTTCTAAGGATCATTAACAAAAGGATAGAAAGTAGGGCAAATGATTACTTAGGGGATGACCAGTTCGGGTTTAGGGATGGGAGAGGTACACGTGATGCCATTGGAGTTATGAGATTATTAATCGAGAGGAATATAGAATAAAACCAGTAGGTATTTGCCTGTTTCGTAGATTTCGAAAAAGCGTTTAATAGAGTGAATTGGGGAAAACTAATGAGTATATTGCAGAAAATAGGAATAGATTGGAGGGACAGGAGGCTAATCCGCAATCTGTACATATCTCAGACGGCTCAGGTGCGGGTGGGAAACGGGGAGTCCGGATGGGTAGTGGTGTAAGGTAGGGTTGCCCATTATCATCGTTGCTTTTCAATTTATATGTAGAGGAAACAGATTAAAGAGGCATGGGAAGAACCCGAGGTAGGAATGAAAGTGGGCGGGCAATTCGTGAAATCAGTTAGTTTCGCGGATGACCAAGTTTTAGTTTGTCAGTCAGCCAAGGGGCTGCAAGCATTGCTGAGTGAATTGGAAATTCAGTGCGACCGGTATTGGATGAGAATCAATATTAATAAAACCAAGGTTATGGGATTTTCTAGAAAGAAAAAGGCTAAGCTAAAAATTAAAATAGGAGGGCAAAAATTGGAGTAGGTAGAACAGTTTACGTATCTTGGAAGTGTTTTGGACCAACTCGGTCAAAGTAGTAAGGACGTAAGGAGAAGAATTGCGCTAGGCAAAGAGGCTTTCACATGGAGGAGGGAGTTGATGACAGGGACGTTGAGTAAGGATATTAAGAAAAGACTGGTAAGAACTTTGATATGGAGCGTAGCTATGTACGGTGCGGAAACGTGGTCATTGAAGCAGGAGGATAGACGTAGACTGGAGGCTTTTGAAATGTGGGTGTGGAGAAGAATGGAGAAGTTGAAATGGACAGAAAAGAAAATAAATGAGGAAGTACTTGGTATGGTGGGCGAAGAGAGGGGTTTGTTGAGAGAACTCCTATGGAGGCAGGAAACGTGGATGAAGGGGAAGTTGACCGGTGGTGGGATGTTGAAGACTGTGATAAAGGGGAGAATGTTGGGCAAACGAGGAAAGGGAAGGAACAGGATAGGGATGTTGGACGGGATGAAGGGACGAAGAAGGTACTCAGAGATGAAGACCTGGACCTGATGTAGAGTAGGATACTGGATTTAGTTTTTGTTAGGAGTCACAAAATATTTGGTAGCTGTGTCCATACAAAAACCTACCTTAACCGGTAGAGTACCTTAAGAAATTAGGAAATGTATGGACACACAGCAATGCCAGTGACTCTGCCAATGATGTATGCTTCTCAGAAGGCATCAAGAGGACCCTCGTTCAGGCATATCGTCACGGCCTCTTTGACATAATCCAGTGGTCGAAAATGGTACTCAAAGGGGTTATAATTGGATTGAAACTCCAAGACCCATGTTTCGTCACTAGTAACCACCTATTCTTCAGAGTTCGGGTTGCTGTCACCGTGGTTTAAGAAGTCGAAGGCAAGATTGGCACCCAAGCAGTCTTCCGACAGCACCTTGGGGACCATCTTTCTCATGGCTAAATCTTTTCTGCGAATGCAGTATACACTGTGGTTTCCTGAATATTGCACTCTTCGGCTAACAACACTTCTCCTGACACTTTGGGGGTGAAACAGAATTGACCATGTGTCTCACTCTTTGCATATTTTCACCATATTAAAGGTATTTAGGGCAGGGCAGATTTTCAGGGCACACCTACGTAAGAGGTCCACAGCTCATGTACCTCTCCTCTCCCTAGCACGGATGTTTTCACATTGCGTTCAACTACCTCTTTAATCTGTGTCGACCTTCTCTACTAGATTAAGAAAAATCGCGCGCCAGTTGCAAGGATCTATGAAGGAATCAAATTCAGAGGCATTCAAGTTAATGATAGAATATAGAGTTCTGCATCAGTTTATTTTCGAATTAAGAGAGGAAATCGGTCGTTTCGCGCTGGTTCGCAATCCCAAGAGCTTAGTCGAGGCGGAAGAGCCGGCGTTAGAAGGGGAATCCAATGTTAGAAATTACGCTAGTAAGACGACTAACATTTCTTCAATGCAAATGGGTTCCCAGCAGCCTTGGTATTCTTTCTCTGAATTCTCCGGTACGACACCATGCACTGGCTTCAACACACGTTCTCCGAAGGATGGCTACGTTGATACAGTACACACACTATGAGGGCATAATTGGCTTGGATTTTATGAAAACGTATGGTAGCAAGATTTCTTTCGAGAATAAGACTTTTAAATTTGAACCTGATCACATGATGTCTTTAGAATCCGTATGCAGTAAAGGTGAGGAAGTAGATTTAATTTCGTCTGAGAATCCCCCGTTAGGACCATGCGAAGAGGCCGAACGGTGCGACACTGTGTTCCATAACTCGAATGACTTCGTGGAGAATAGCGATGGGACGGGTTTAAGGACTTCCTATGAGTCAGGGTTAGCTTGGAGCGAGGACGCGGAGACGCTGGTGCAAACATTGCTTGCATCCCATAACCTGAATGGCTTCGTGAACCAAGGCAAAACCGACGATCTCCTAGGTACTATAAATGAGAGTAATGAAGGAATAGACCAAATCTTAGAGCCTGTACGTAAGGAAGAGAGTCAAGGTGAGGTACTCAGTGAGAATTTTGTGTGTATGAAGAGAAAAGTAAAGATTCCTCCGCTCTCGTGCGTCATGGCAGACGCTTGTCAGAAAGATTTGGCAGGTAAAGAAGTGGTGATAGAAGGGGAAGATGGGAACGTTTTGGTATCCCCAATGTTAACACTAGTTGAAGAACACGGAACGATTCCTCTTTTGCTATGTAATACGGGTAAAGGCGAGCAGTTTGTTAAGAAAGAAACAGAAATACCAGAAGGGATGATAGAGAAGTGTGTAATTGAAACTGTAAATGAAAGATTTATCGCATGTCATTGCCTCATGGAAAGTGACATCGTTACGTGATCGTCGAACAGGGGTCCAGTCTAGCAGCAGTCGGCTCACTGTAAATGCCCTCAGTTTACTAATGTAAGTCGCGTTGCTTTCCCAGGTTCACCTATTACCTTTCCCAACACGAATCACCCAACTCCAGCCATCTGCATTCTTGGGACAGACCCTGTATTCAGGTCTGATGGATGGGGAGGACTTCTGATTCTCGTGCGGAAAGTGTGTCAGTGAAATCCGCTAATTTCGGCGCTCCATCAGTGATTATTCTTGATGCATCGCGACCACAGATCAGGTGATCAAAAGCCTCTTGAAGGAATCGTGCCCCCCTATAATGCTGCCCCCTTGACATTGGGGCTAACCCCCCTGCACCTTTATTTTGGCCACGGATTGGGGCAGATCTGCCGCAGAAGGACTTCATTCTAGTGATGATGAATTTCAGATACAGCAGTTATACAGAAACCTAGAGGATCACTTCCTGATATTGAAAGATGAATGCATCCCATGGTATCAGCCCCTGTTGTGTTCCTTGGGCATTAATCAAACGGATGTCGCTCTATTTTCCGAATGCTAAAATGTGGTGGGAAACCAAGTCAGTCCAGCTTCGCGTTGCTACGCAATTGTCGCGAAGGGTGGTACTTTTTGTTTTAGACCAAGGAATCCGCTCTGGAATGGAAACAAAGATTTGAGAAGCTGAGCCGAACCCTAAAAATATGATTCTGGAAAACCGATGAGTAATGCAACGTCTGGGTGTTACAGTTTGATTTAAAGCAAATTTGAGATTTTTTCTAAAAAAAGTAGAAACAACCGCGGGAACTTGTGTGCTAAATCTTTTAATTATGTATTTATTGAATTTTTCTAAGGATAAAAAAATTGATATACATACATGTTACTGGTAAAAATTGTGAATCGTCGTCTCTAAATACCACAATTCTTTAATTGGATAACGGGACTCAATTTCGAGATGGGGGGCGTCATGCACCTCGGCCCCGAATGCCCCCGTCCATTCGCAGATCCCACTGGTGCTCCCTCAAACTATGCCTTTCATCCCGTGAACCTTTCGCCGAAGGAAAGGGAAACATATAGATTCCCCCCGCCGGCATTTTGGGGACTTCATATTCATGAACTAACGAGATCAAAATACTGAAACATGGCAAAAGGCGAGCGACAAGTGAGAAGGGGAGGAGGGCAACCTTTTCGCCTGGCAAAGTCACCGGGGCGAGGGCGGATTCACGTGCGTCGTGGATGATGATTGTCTGAAATGTGCACTTCACCCCAGCTGAGAGTGAACGGCGCCGAAAATGTCCGCCCGGGGCAGTGATGCCGTCGGCCGACCGAGCAATGAACCCTCGTGGGCATGAAGCGTGCGTGCTCTCGCCCTGGAAACGCCTTCATCAAACCAACCCCGCGCCCCATTCATCTTTCTCCCGCAGTGTACCCTCTCTGTTGCCCTCTCTCTCCCCCACTCCCCACCCCTCTTTTGTGTCCACATAAAAACTGACCTGATTTCTCTCCTTCTCGGAGCAATTAAATGCGACGCGACGCTCCCGCGGGAGGGGGGGGGCGGAACCCGCCTCCTCTTCGATTGAACACTGCGTGGGCTCCCGCCCCCCCCCCCCCCCCCAAGGGGTGCTCCGACAACACGCCGCTCTCTTTGAGGGCGGGGCGTGGGATTGCCGCCCCCGGCCGCGGTGGCTCGTCGCCAACAGCCGACCCCCGCCGCCTTTAATGACGGGTTCGCGAGTAATTAAAGGCACCGGGGCTCGCCCTCGGCCCGCGATGATCCCTCCCATCTCCGGGTGAACTAGTTAAAGCACAAACGAGTAATGTATCCAGGCTCTCTCTCGGGAACATCCGAAATATCCGTAAGGCGAGAGACCTAAGGTCTAGGTTTACAATATGCAGCAACCTAATCGGGGCACCTCGAAGGTTATCTATCCCCATTGCCCCCATCGTATTTCGGTAGGAGAGATCATGCTAAAATGAAATTAGAAAGATTAAGTTTGGAGAAGATAGATTTAAGATGTCATTTTTTCCACGGGCGATAGGGGATCATAATAACATTGTTCGACCGCGGTAGGGTCATGTTTGGGTAAAATTATTCTAGTGTGTAGTGATTTTTTCGTATAATTAGCTTGCCTTACTTTAGCATGAAGAATAAACTCTATATCCCATCCTATGGCTACGACTGAAACGAAGAAATAATTCCCTTTATTCTATATTGTGACATACCGGTGGTTGAATAATAACTGGGGCAATTTTTATTTTTACAGGAGAGCCAATTTATACTTGCGCATTCAGAGCCTCGACTGTTAGCTGTGAACGACCCGCTCGAAGTGGTAGGAGTTTGAATCACAAGAGAGTCGCATTGCCTAACTCGTGAATGCCATGATTTGTATTCAACTGGAATGAAGTGAGGCTGGAGTAAAAATGCACACATTCCACTTGACCACTCCATTCCTATACATTCAGTCATCGGTCGCTTCCTGCGGCAACGCCTTCCTTCGCTCACTTGTCACCCCTGGCCTTCTTCCTTTTTCCATTTAAGGTTCTTTGCAGCGCCGTCGTCTGTCTTGGAAAGAACTTAGAGACAGAACACAGACAAATTAGACAGTCCTTCTGTCAATGTGAATGGGCAGTTTCATTCATTACTCCGTAGAGTATTTGAGGGTCATCACTACTATTTACCGCAATATTTGCTCGATCATATTCTCCACTTTTCTGCTTCTTCCATCGCGTGCGTCCCGAAGACTTTAAACTCCCTCCCCGGTTACATTTTGAACAACTCCCTCGCGGTCAGTCCAAGGCCCGGCAATGAGTGGGTGGGCTCGGCGCGGGTAATTTTCTTAGAAAGAATCTTTGAACATTACTGTGTCAGGCGTGCTTCTTTTTTCCGGTGATTCTCCTGCAGATGTATCTGAAAACTCTTGCATTAGTCTTAGTGTGTCCCTCTCCAAATTAAATTACAAGTTTTTCCATCAAATAAAATTTTAAAGAAGAAGGCAGTTATAAATTATATCTTGTCCAACTCCTCTTGTGCGCTTAGGTTCTCCAGGTGACAGACACCCTCTTTGACGATTATTCTTCTTCCACTCGACTTACTTCCTCCCCACCCCCCACTCTTGACAGTGCTAACTGAAATTCGATGATTGCAAATTATAAACGCGTCGCGTGGCGCCTTCAGAAACATTTCCCGATTACATATCTACTAGATTATAGACCAGATATTTCATGGGAACGGAACCTTATTACCTAGCAACACATGTGAGATATTTAATTAGATATAAATGAATTGGGCATAGTTTGTCCAAGAAATGACTGTCAAAGAAAGAATGATTATTTTCCGCCTAGGTGGACGGTTGGAGTGGGGCGATTTGTGGCGGGATAGTTGGTGGGAGGTCTTGGGAAAGCAGCGCGACCCACGTCAGTTGTCTGTGGGCCGTTACAGTGTGCTGATCACTCGGACCCCTGTTCGAGGGTCGCGTCACGAATTCACGATACCACCACTTTCCATGGAGTAACGATACGCGATAATATGTTGTGTTAATCTCCAGAAATCGGGTTCGGAAAGTACAGCAATGTCCTGAGGAATGGTTTTCTGCTTCTGCACAAGATGTCCCGTGAGGGTAGAGATGAGGTTTTGATGACGAGGAATGCCCTGGACACCCATCCATTAACCACATGGTGAGATGAAAATGTGCAAAAAGGGAGACGCATGCGCAATTCTGATTGGCCGCTAAGTGTCAGGATGTTAGTGGAAGAGTGCAATATTCATAAAACCACCTTGCCTTGATGCCTTACAGGAATCGTACCAGAATCGTGGTGGAGACAGTGGCATTGCTGTGCATCGATACATAAGGGTGCTCTAGTGAAGAATTGTAGCAATTTGTACTTCGATCTTGCAATAATTTTTCCCCTCATTATGCTATTTATTTTTGAGACATACCTTATATAACGGAGGGAAAAGAAACAGATTATATAATTATCTTGTCCATATTTCGAAAGAGCTTCCCTCTCCTTATCGTTTGTAGATATTAAGGATTAAAAATAATCTTGTCTACCGACCATTACTAACCCAATCATTGATGATGAGAAAATAAACGTCTATTTTAGAGCCTTAGTTTTCTCTGGCATTCCAGCCTCTTACGTCTGGTCAGAAGCGTTAATAATGAGGAAATGATGGTGCTCCTACATGTATCGTACCCACTATACGTTCCTATGATCCATGCGGCTGTACTTGACAAGTGAAGTGACAATTCCCCGAAATGGTTTCTGTTGATTTACGATGATGATTTGAACGCTGAGAGTCGTCATCATGTGACGACAATCAGCGTCGAAGCCATTGCCGTAAGTCAATGCTAATCACTCCGTGGAATTTTTACTTCTGTAATCAAGTTCAAGACGGAATTTTACGAAGCAAGGCCTAAAACTGTCTCCCACTTGGCAATGATTACTGCTTTTGGTAAAGCAACTCAATCGAGATAAACGAACGAAACGTAGTGCATGTAGAGTCTACTCTTCAGCGAGACGGCTGCAATCGGCATCGGATCCTGGCAGGACGTTCAAATGAAATTCTAACGTTAGCAGCAAAAGTGGAGAAGGTTTAAGATAGGTCAAATATTTATCCCACGCAAATACATTGGTCACTTACATGCATGTAAATGACCCCTGGTGACTCTGGAACTTCGCACACAGGTGCGGGTGTCCACTTGGGCAATGCCAAGTGAGGTCGTGTGTTACTGGGAATCATAAAAGCGATAATTATGGGGTAATAAACGACGGAGGATAAGCGAAGCGGCGGTGAAAGACAGCCAAAAAGTAAGCAAGAGAGTAGTTAACAGGTGGGTGATAGAGAGTATAGTTCGTAGCGGTAACAGCTGAGAAAAAGAAGTTACTCTGATTGAAATTCAAAAGTACACACCAACCGACTTATTGGGAACGAAAGAAAAAGAGAGTATGAAGGAATAGGAAGAGAGAGTTATTGGTGGTGTTTCTGGAGCGGTCTTGGTATTGGTACGAGTTTGGAACTCGGGAGTGGAGAAAGTGAGGGATGGGTGTGACACAAGGGCGTAGCGTTAATGAAAAAGGCTTGCCTGCGGGATGAAAGCAAAAATAATTTCAGGAGGAGAAATGGTTTAATAATAACTGAAAGATAGCTTAATCACCACATCAGTCTCTTATATAAAGTAAATGATGATTATATGATGATTACTCACATATATGCGAGGTCTTTCCAATAAATACGTGAACTGAGGCCATAAAAAACTTTATTTTGCAAAATTTTGATTACATAGATGTTGTTCCATTCAAAGTACTCTCCATTATTTGTTGCTACGCACTTATTCCATCCTCTTCCATTTTTCACTGTTTATAGTACCCTTGGAAGTCCTCGGAAGTTTGGCATTTTTGTTTTCCCGTCGTATCTCCCTTTATTGTCTTCACATCTTCCCAAAGATGTCCCCTCATCACATTTTTGCATATTGGGAATAGGAAAACGTCGCAGGGGGTGAGCTCTGGCGAATAATGAGGAGGATCAAGGATGGCGATTGAATTTTTTGCCAGAAACTGGCGAACAATCAATGCTGAATGTGCAGGTGCATTGTCATGGTGAAGGATCCATCCATCGCCTTGAGTCAAATTTGGTCGCACGCGATCTCTCAAAGGTTTGAGAGCTGTAAGGTGGACCTCAGCATTTACTGTTCGTCCTTCACGAAGAAATGCATGATGAACAACACCTTCGACATCAAAGAAAACCAGGAGGATGACTTTGATTTTCGATCGGCTTTTTCTTGATCTTTTGGTTTGATTAAATCCACTTGAAAACCGATGTTTCCCTCAGAGCATTTTCACCGTAAACAGTTGTCAACATTTCAGTAATATCTTGACGACTTTCTCCGCGCTTCACCAAAAAACTTGATGTTGATTCGTTGCTCCGTGATTTCGTCAATTTCCATTTTCGACAAACATTAAAAACAAGGGCAATAGAAACCAACATAACTGGCACCATACTCACAGCTCGACGATCCGCCAAGCACAGACTTCATTGGGTCTCAGGTGACAAGCACCGCTAAAGGGTGGGGCTATAGTCCGCGTCATGGCCGCCAGATAGCACCAGTTCGCGTGTTTATTGAATAGATATCGTGGGTCCAGTGTATTCGATTCACTCTGTTTCTCAGATGTGAATCCGAATACAGATAATTATTTAGCGCTTATGAAATACAACATCAAATCCAATCGCACAAAGCAGGGGAAATAGGAGTGGAATTACAATAAATGAACTGTGATCGGGACTTTCAAGAAGGAGTACTGCAAGGAAGTTGAACAATTGAGCAAGTAGTAGTAGTGGTAGTATTTAGGGGAGGCGACCGACAGCTGAGGTCATTTGCGCCATAGGGGATGGACAGGAAAGGATGAAGGGTGGAGAGAAACCCGGCGTCGGCATTAGCCTTCTCTTTACGAAAGGCGCCAAGGGGTCCGCAGCTTAACGTCCCATCCGACGGACGGCGTACTCACTCGAAGCCCCCTCCACAAAGCACCTCAAGTAGGGATCGAGATACCTCTGAAAAATATTCAAACCGCCGGGATTTGAACCCGGGCCCTCTGGGTGAGAAGCCAGTACGTTAGCCCCCGCACCATCTCGATCCCCAATTGAGCAAGAAAGACGGGGAGGTTTTCAATAAGTGATACGTATTAAAAGATGCAAGTAATACAGCAGGAAGAGAATGCAGGTAAAGGTTGAGGAAGTGGTTGGTAACTAAAGACATTGTTATTATATATATATATATATATATATATATATATATATATATAAAGAAGAAGAAGAAGAAGTTAAACGCAGAATTAGGGAGATAAATGAAATTGTAATATGTGAGAGTTAATCAAGATGAGATAATAATATGATAAAATAAACGTCTTTGAAAAAAATAGTGAAAAGGTTGTAGAGTTACACGCAACAGAGAAATTTCTTTAGATATTTACTTGAAAGGCCTAAAACTCTTTCCTATTCGTGGAATAGACGGAAACGGAGTAGTATTTGGTGCGAGTTGAATTAGAACTAACCCTACTTCCGTTTCCCACACATCTAAAGCTTCCCAGCGGAAAAAAGACTGATGTGGCCGAAGACGCCACTATACCTGTGAAAAAATAACTGTAAACAGTAGTGGGTCAACGGTAAATTATTAAACGCGGTCACGTCGTTTGAAGAGGCAAGCGAGCAGATAAAAGAACACCAAACTTATTTACGTCACAAAACTTGGCGATGGAGAGAACAGTTAAATGTTATCTACAGCATGTGACACGAAAGCGTAGTTTTTATGTAATTTTTTATGGCTCCACAATAGAATTACTTTTCAATTTCATTTTAAGTAATTAGAAGTCCTAATTATTATAGATATGTTCAATCTATTTCATTTTCCGATTATAGTGCACGTTTCCAATTATGTTAAAATAACCTGGTATATGATTGCTAATTCAATAATTGTATAATGTGTATAGTAGTTTCTGTTTCTGTCGGCAAATGAAATCTTAAAACGATCTATAAAAATCTCTCAAAACAGTAAATGCATGTATGCTTATTGATTCCAATTTATACGTTACAATTTATATCTATTGTGATTTTGTTACACTTGACCAAATAAATGTAAATGTATAAGAGGAAGTATTTACATTTTATTTTTGACCAGTGATGAAGCCAGAACCCAGAATATTTCTGGGCCAGACGAACAAACTCAATCGAAAGGACTTATTGACACATTGCACAATCGAAGGCCTTCCAGCCTGAGGCTATCTAATGGCTCGATTACGAGCTGTATATGACGCACTTATTGCTTTGGCAGTGTGAAGAGACGTTAAACCCTATCGAGGGCCTTCATTTCTTTCGAAACGGATCATTCAGAACCCATACGATGTTGCAAGAAAGGAAAATCCGTGTAAAATATCAAGAATCCGGGGATAAACTTATTTATCTTCCAAGAAGTGACCCAGGAAAGAGGAGATAACACCAAGAGAATCCAAATGGAAAAAGTACCACGCCAAGTTTAGAAATAAAATGAAAGAATTATAGTATTTGTTATACCTTAGGTCCCCGTCTATTTCATAGATGTGAAAGACATTAGCAATAAATTCGGGCAGTGCTGTGAGGATACGCCGCAGAACTATTTTTGAGTGAAAGTGTGGACAAGGACCAGTAGACTAGTGCAATAATGGGCTAGTTCGTAGCATTTATAAGAAAGAATTGTGGACTTGAAATTTCTTAAGATCAATGTCATTTTCCTTCTCAAAAAAAGGGAAAATTAGCCAAGTGTGACGATTAAAGTGTATTAATTTGAATTTGTGTGCAACCAAAGAGTTATTAAGGATTTTCAAGTAAACGATGAAGGGTAGGTCAAATAAATATTTACGGGAAGATGGGTTTTGGCACAGAAAAGCAAGGAGTTACGCGCGATGCCTGGGCAAGATCATTATTATGGTGGAAAGAGAGACTGAATTGACGTACGCATGTCTGTTTGTGGGTTTTGAAAAACCGTTCGGCAGAGTAAATATGGCAGTATTAATGATTCCATTGTGGAAGATAAAGTTGAGGCGAGGGAGATTAGACGACCAAATAAACCAAGGTTAAATCGAAAAAGGTTGTTAATTAACCAAGGTTATTGATAAGTAGGAAGGATCAATTGAACAATTCAATTGGAGAACACAAACTAGGGCTGTTAACCTTACATTGGAAGTGTTTCTTATGAAAACTGTCAAAGTAGTAGGAACACTAGAAGAAGTGCTCTCAGGGCTAATTTAAAAAAAAGAAAGGGGTTGGTGACACTACCTGTAAGTAAAAAAGTGAAGGAGGATTAGTTGAATGTCGGAACGCAGTTTTATATGTCTCGGAAACTTGGTCGTGGAGACAGGAGGATAAAAATGGATGGTGTTTTTTTCAATATGGGTGTGGAGAAGGATGGAAAAATACAATGGATGAAAAGGAAAACAAAGGAGGGAGAGCTAGGCGTTGTGAGGGAGGAGCGTGTTCCTTTGAGGAAATGAAATACGTTAGGAACAGTTCTGCTGCTGGATATTTTGAATAGGGGATGGAATGTTGTGAAATGATAGATGGCAAAGAATGTTTGCCAAGTGAGGGTAAGCAAAGAATAGAAGGCATCTTGAAAGAGGTTAATGGATGAAGGCAATATGATGAATTGATGAAGGGTTTTCAGGCTGTCAGGTTTCCATCGCGAGAAATAAGGTTTAAAAGTGAGACCGTAATTTGTTATTGCGTTCAGCAAATACCTGATTAAACTGGTCGACCACCCTTAGTAATAAAACCATAAAAAATGTTATCCGCGTAATAATTAGAGATAAACCTGCTTTAATGAATAAGGTATCTTTGTAATATAGCAGGTGTATTCGTGTTTAACTGCTACAACCTAGATTACCTTCTCTTCCCGATGACCGTTTCTCCTCTCTCCATCGCAGACCCTCCCGTAACCGGGCAACCAACTTCCTCTCCTCCTCCAGAGCTAATACAAGCCCTCGCGTAACTGATGTTCGTGGGGAACATGAATTGTAGAATTTGAATGAAATATTATTTGCGGCATAACTAAGCAGCTGTCGCCCTTTAGGAATGACCGTTTATTAAATTTTAAAGTAATTGGCATGAGGGACACAGCAAGTACAAAATCTCTTACAACAGAGCTGCAACCAAGTGCTGGAGGCCACCCTAATTTTAGCCTCGTGCTTTCTTCCATGCGAAGTGGAATGAGGAATACCTAATTGCCAGCGCATTGTCACCTAGGGGTTTCTATTTCCCTGTGGAACTTCGCTTAGCGGCAGAGGGTGAATAAGTGATATGGATTTTTCAACTGCCGCCCTCTTGTCATGCAATTAAGTCCCACCTTGGGTATTTCTGCTCCCTTTTCAGATTTAAAAAAAAATTCCGACCTACTTATTAGCCTTATAGGGAGGAAAAATACTTTAAAATATTGACCGAGGGAATCGATATTTTTAAAGTAGCTGATGTTGCGGAAGTAGCATCATGTCATATATTCATAGATAGCGGTTGACACAGCCTGATGCAGCATTTACTGCCCCCAAAGGATGATCAACTGTGAGATGGAAGGGGTCGCGGCAGTCCAGAGGGAGAGCGTTGGACAACAGACCGGAGGGCCCGGGTTCGATTCCCGGGCAAGCATCTCTGGCTACCTGCAGCTCCACCCAAGCTATGTGATTTTTCGGGTACCAGATCTTCCTGGGAAACCATAACCGGCACAGGGAAAGGAACTGGCCCCCCTACCCTGATGTGTGAATTTCACACGCCGTAAAGGGCTTAGTACTGTGTGAACTCTACTCATCACCGACCTTAGGGCTGATTACTGTGTCTATGTTTATGAGACACAAAGATGTTGAGGGTTATGTTTAGTATTGAACCACAATGCTGGGAATATATATCTATTGCCTGAGAATGCATAATTTCATTTTTGTAAGCTTTGAAAAACAATTATGAGAAAAATCAACTGCTAAAACACTCTTTTTTGTTAAATATCTATAAAATTTGGTGACCATTAATAAGAAAAACATATGTTCCAAGGAAAACTTAGGATTTTTGAGCTTGAGATAGTATCTTATTATAGTGTAGAGATATTGCGCCATGTCATTAGGAGGAATCAGTCACTGAAATCAGTCTCCTCAGTAAAGGAGATAACTTCAGGCGTCACTTTGTGAAAACGATACATATTTGCAAAAAAACACTTGGTTTTTCCACATAAAAACCAAGTGTTTTTTTTGTGCAAAAAGTCTCCTCAGAGTTCCTTCGCCTTCACTTCGAGTGTCGCACCACGAGAACGTGGGCACTAATTCTGAAATGCTGACGGGTGCTCGGCGGAATGTGAGCCGGAAAGGTGCCAGAGGGAGCGAACAATATACCGTACGATGCACGGAGTTGTCTGCTCGTTGAGACGTGCCGGGTTAGTGAGAGAAATCAGCGACTCCGATGTGTTTATGATTTCGATTTGTGGCTGAAGTTTAAAAAGAGATAAAAAATGTGGAAACGGATTGAGGCTTCAGAATGTGTTTATCATTTTCAGGAAAACTAAAATCGGTTCACTCGCGAATTCTTAAAGATGATCCAAGACACCCATTTGTGGGCATACGGATGACTCCATATCGCCACACTTGTGCCATCTTCTTCCATCCTTTCTGCCCTCAAAATTCTGCACATTTTTTAAAGATTGCTTCTCATTACTTCATTGAATACTATCTTTTATCATTGTTTCTCGTCTATCGCTGAGGAAAATCGGAAGGAAGGATCGAATCAAGAATGCTTTCATCCCCTCGTTGCCCTGTCTAGGGAATCGATTGTTGGTCGAAACGCAGGAGCATACGAATCTACTGCTGCAGAGTCATCGGCGGTGGTTACTGCCACCCCTGGGGGCTGAAGAATCCCTGGGACGTGCCACCTTCTTCCTGCTGCTTCCGCGAAAAGGGTTGCCTTATGACCCCTGGCCTCGCCACACCCTTGGAGCAATAACTGTACCCTGGAGTGGCATTTCGAAAGGGCTCCTAAGGGTCGAGCCCACAACCTCGGTGCATTATTCGCGTGCTGGGGGTTCTTGGCGAGGGACACCGTGTATCAGTGAACCTATGTTGGTTGCCTAATTGCCATATTCGCTTTGGTAATGTTAATTAATTTTCGCTCTTTCAAAATTTTACTGATCAACAGGATTTAGTTGAATTAGGAGAAACAATGTCGCGCGGTTTCAAATAAGTTTACTCTAACTTTGAGTCGCCGGCGAGTCGTCAGACGCTTCAAAAGCGAACGTGTGCCAAATTTCGTGGCGATATTATCGTGGGGTGGCACCGAATGTGGAGATTGTCCTGCTCCCTGCGCGGGCACTACTCTAAGAAAGGAGATGAGGGTGGGAATCCAGGAAGTCCCCAGCGTTCTTATAAACTCAGTTATCGCCACCCCTAATTAGGCTCGAAGGTAATGAAAGAGGAACAAATGTTGCCCTCTGCAAAAAAATGTATAAACCTTTTAATAATGAAACAATACACACACTTTTTATTTTCCTAAACTGTTTTTTGAAGAATTTTGGGAGCAAAATAGACTGAAGCGTAGGCATTTTGAGTGAATAAGCACATCGGTGACTTCATTTATCACCGAACGAGTCAAAGCTGAATACCGAGGCGTTAAAACCGTGAAGTCATCAGTCTGAAAGTAAATAGTATCGTAGAAACAAATAATTAACTTTAAATAATTTCCACGCTCTTGTATTACGGTACTGCCGGTTTCAGCTGATGCAAGGCATTGTCTAAATTATGCCTGTCAACTGTCATCACCATGATGATAGTTGATAGTAGTTTGACGATGACAGTCAACTGCCAAAACCGGTTGATCGGTAATACAAAGCATGAAGCCAAAATAAGAATTAATTATTTTTTATGTGACAAATCCACAAAATTAATCCTGATTTAATTTATTATACGCTATACTAGGGAGTTATGTTTCGAGCTCATTAGCGAGAAGTATAGCAAGGCCTCACTGTACCGACTTCAACATGCACTTCATTTGAACCAAGACTTGCGCAAAGCACATGGCGCAGCGTAACTTAAACGTCAGATTCTGCCAGCCTCTTTAAGTTTCAATTGGAGAATGGACCACTGTTCTTGACTATTGCTTTCGCATTAATGGCCCAAAAAAGCAACGGAAATGTCCTCACGGAAACTTAATGTCATAATTTACATTAGGTTAATGTTTAATGGCTCTTTAAGTTATAAGTTACGTTGAACACATTCCTTACTAGTTATTGGATGGCCGTTTAAGAGCCAAAGGCAGCCAGGGGGAATGGAATGAGAGAGAGACCCACTTAGTATTCCTGGATGGCCTCGGGTTCTACATTCGAGTAGCTTGGCGGAAGTGGCATTTGACTGCAACTTCCTGCGAGAGTAGCGATTTGGCGAGCGGCCAGGATCTCGCGCCCTCTGCCCGCTCCCTCCCTCTCGGCTGCCGCGCCTGGGGCCCCTGGCAAACGCTCCACCCCTTGCCCCCCCGCCCCTCCCTTGGGGCCAGAGGGTGGTTGGTGCAGCCTCCCTCTCGCCGACTCCGCTTTGGTGCCTTCGTCACCCCTTGCTGTGATTGGGGGGGGGGGGCTGTATCAGTTCCTTGGGGGATGAGGGAGAATATTGGTGACCCCGCGTCTTCTCCTGTTCTCCCTCACACTAATCGGAAGGGGGCAGGGGTAGGTCGACAAAGGGAGAATTCTCTACTGCTAGGGGTGGCATGCTTCCCGAGCGATAGTATCGCTCTCGTCTCGGTGAGTGGCAGGTGTTGCTTTGCCTGACCAACTGGGCTCAAGGTGTATCCTGCAAAGTTTTGTGAGTGGGTGGTAGAACTGAAGGGCTCTGAATATGTGATATTAATTTTAATTCTCGTTTGCATATGTGGCTGTAAAGGCTCATCCGGATTAATTTAGATCAAGTCTTGAAAGAAGTAAAGACTTGATTTTTAGTACATACCGATGCCGATAGCTATTATTTTCTTCTTTCTTGAAGTAATTCGTTATAATAGAAAATGAATACTGATACTTTTTCCACAATTTTGTTGAATGCACAATTTAATTGGAAAATTAGTGAATATAACTTTTCAAATGATCTTCTAAAATTCTCTGATACCAATAAATTAACTTAAGTGCTAATTTACGACATATTTTTGCTTTTCTTTCCCTCCAGTCACATTTTCGACTAAAAGAAACCAAAGACTGCGAATAATGTGTCGCAAAAACAAAAAAATGCTTCTCAACTCATCACTTAAAAGCTCAAAGTATTCCAAACTCAAGTATTCACCGAGAAATCGAAGTTCAATTCAATGTCACGGCCTTTTCCGTTTTTTTCTAGAAGAGACTTGAGGCATATATAGTTGATCGCTGTATGGAGTCTATAATTTAATTCTTAGAGACAATAATAAAGTATGAATGTAATAAATTACCAATATTTAAATCGCGAAACTATGAATTGTGGGAAGTTGAAGTTGCGTGATCGATAAAGAGCGCCTATCCAAGGACACTGGCGAGACAGGCCGGACACTTCCGCGTGCGAACTAGGGCTTGCATGCTTAAGATTCTTGTCCACGCTTGCGAATCACGAAAACTTAAAGATCCATGTGTGCTCGTGCATGTCCGTCGATCGGCGCGGCATTCTTTCCGAGGAATCCTTCAAGTGCATATTTTTGCTCGGATATTGTCGCGTCGTCTAGAAAAACGCTGTCTCTGCCGAGGAGGCAAGGAATAAGAGAAAGGTTTGGAAATTGTCTCTCCTGTTCTTGAATTCTCCAACCTCTGCCTCCCTCTCACTTTCACCACCTTCTCTCTCATTTCTTTCTTGTTTATGTATGTTTATACGGTAATTATTGTGTGCGTGCGAGCGTGTGTGTGTGACAATTTAGCAACAGATAAGCTAATGAACTTAAAAATGGGCTCGTGAAATTATATCATTAATTTTGTCCTCAGTATCGGAAACAATCCATCCAATTGTGGCCAGGACAAAGCCGTGTAAAAAATACCCTTTTTTACACAAAATTGAAACCACGGTTATCATTTATTGAACTCATGGTTTATACATTGTGTTCCAAGTTTTATGCGATTATGTTTGGATTAATTTGCCTCTTGTTCTGTCATGGTGGACATTTTTAAAGCGGTTTTTGTCTTATTTAAGTTAAATATAATCCGTTGCAAGGAAACGTGGTTGTTATTATATTTTCCCAGCTGAAATAATGGAAACTTAAACGTGGTTTCTTGCCTCTCGAATAAACGGCCACGTTTTCCGTAGAAATATGGCAACTCATTAGTCACGACCAGTCGACGCCAATTTTGTATAAAGTTTTCTGTTACATCCAATCATTTTGATGCACGTATTTAAAAACCAGCAGTGGCATTTACATCCTCATAGAGTTTGACAGGCCTCATCAAAGCACGCGGAGGTCAACAAAGGTCGCCGGCGGCAAAGCAATGAGAAGATGCCATCGCCGGGGAACAGGAAAATCATCTCTCTCCTCATGTCATTTTTTTCCTTCTACTTCTACTTATTTGCTTAGTATTTCGTGCGTATGTGCGTGTTTGTAATAGTTAATTAAGACATGTTAGCAGTATTCACAAAGAATAACTACGAATATTAATTTAAATATGCGTAAGGAACATATCACATTGCAACATCCTCAAGGCATTACTATGAAGTGGCTTTCACTAAATACCAAGACATTTTTAAGCATATTATTACTTTATATTTAAAACAAACTTAACTATGACTTAAAAGAATATTATTAGGTAAATGTTTTGAGGGAAATCAAGTGAAGAATCCGCGAGTCGGTAAATCGTTCCCCAATCTCGGCTCTGCGTCACTACAATCCCCCCCCCCCCGGTGCTCTCAGGAGGTCATCTTTCTCCGCAGCGTCGTCCATTCCTGCAATGACTCGCACCCCCCCCCCCCGACCCCAAGGGGTAATGGTGCTCTGTACGGAGTAATCACCCTTATCAAACTCGAATTGACGTCAAATACTTCGAGCGATTTTTCGGTTATATAGCTCGTAAGGCAAAAGAACTTATGCTTTTATAAATAATTATATTGGGTAATTTAATTAATTACATTACGTACGCAGGTAACGATAAAACCTATACATTACTAAAAAAGTTGCACATTGCCACTGGTGCTATTTAAAACGATAGCTGCAGCCAACTACAGTCATTTCTGTGGGTAGACATGTGAATGTTGAAATCCGAAAGAAGGTGTAGGCTTGGAATTATTTCAAAATATCTTGCACAAATAGTATTTATTTTTGCAATATACTTTTAAAATCAATAATTCTAATTTTGATTTGCCGAAGTATGTAACACAGACATACTGTAAGAAAAACATTTAATCAGTGTTGAGTTTCGAACGTCATAATATACTTTCTTCAGATATATATCTAGCTCCTTCAAAGGGTTGTGGTAATCCATTGAAATTATTGGCGGAAATGATAAAAGAAAAAGTTGAATCCCAGTAAAGCCACACCTTTTAATATGCTGCTGGTGTATGGGATCCTCACGAGGTAGAATTAGTTTTGGAACTAGATCGAGTGCAACGTACATCATTTTGACTTGTGAAAACTTGTTATGAGAAACTTAGCTGTCTCACGACACTATTGGAGGAATTAAAAGTCAGTTTTGAACCGCATAATATCAGAATATCATCACAGATTTTGATGTAATGACTGTCCACAAATGGCTGGTGACTAAACACCCCTGCCATACCCCCCTGCGGTATCTTTCGGGGGATTGTTTTGCCGTAGATGACTTGAAACCGCGTCGATATAAGTGAACTTACCGCCCCGTGAGGCGTTGAAGGGTTTCTTCGGGGAATGCCCCTATCCGTCTGTCACTTGTCCCCGGGGCCATTCCGACCCCACCCCACCTCGCCCACCCGGCCTCCTCCTCACAAACGCTCTATGTAATCCATGACACGGGCCGGCGCATGTATCTTGGACATAAAGTGGCTAGCTGCGCGGGAAGGCTGGATTCCAGGGTGGCGGTTGCAACGAACGCCGCTGAAGTCGTTCGCCCACCCTGGGGAATGTGATCCGTGCGTGAGGGGCCTGCCACCCGGCGGGATGTGGCAGGGCCTTGCGCCTGATATGCGAGGGGAGACGGTCCGAGTTTTTCCGCACGGCAGGGAAGAATGTCTCCATTAGTGCTGGTGTCCGCCTGTGTAATTTTATATTTGAATTACAAATATTTTTTAGGCTACATACTTTTATTTGAAATACTCTAGGGAAGACAGTATTACTGCCAATATTTTAATTTTTTCTTCAAATACTTAAGTTTTTCTCTCCAGAAATCCGTCTTTCACGGCAATTGTGAAAGCTGTGATCATATCATGAAGGTCATGAGGATTTAGCGAGTAAGAAAGGCATAAGAATGAACACATGAGAAAATGAGGTGCTAGTTTCTTCATCTTACTTGTGATAACCTGATAGCTGAACAGCATGCTGGTCAAATTTCGATTTGTGTCAAATAGTTGAAAAAACTGTTGGGAAAATTTAAATATCAAGGGAAACATTGGATAAAGTCATGGATAAATGTGATGGCCTCCTCCAAAAGTAAAACATTATGTAGTAGGCACACCATTTCATCGCCCAGTTTCCTTTAGCCAAATACCATTTCCTTTCCTTCCTCTTGCATATCTGAGCAAGAACCCGGGGGCTGATTGGAACACCGAATGAGCGGTGCAGACCTAGGGCTCACATCATTTCAAACGGAGCAAACGGAGGCCGATGAAAAGGCTTTGTGTGACCGCAACAGAAAGAGCGAGAGGGAAATTGAGGCACTTGGCAAGAATGAAAGAAAGTGTGAAGGGTGAACAAACCAACCGCCAGCCTCGTTACTGGGGCGGAGAGACTTGGACGAGTAATTCGAAGATTTAAATTGATGTGACGAATGTTTTGCCACCACGTTTTCTCGAAATCGGCCACGAAAGCTATGGATGAAATCATGCTTCGGGCTGCAGCAGGTGGAAGGAATTGAAGCCCGCTATTCTTCCCACGTGGAATGCTTTAATTTTTCCGGAACCTTTCAAACACGGGCACGTGGGATTTAAGACCTTCTGTAGGAGGTCGAAGAGACCGCCACTGCTGCTCTCTTTGTTAGTTGTGATGACGTTGAAAAAAAGGATCAAATGGCGTAATGGAATGAATTAATTGGCAAATAATGCAGTTAGGGTTCCAAACGACAATCCTGAAATGCAGGAGAGCTTCAATCGGGAGAAGAGTTACCCCGAGGGAATTTTAAGACTTTTGCAGGAATTAATTGGGGAATTGGAAAATATCTTAACCCTGTAAATAAATGTATGTTGCATGCATTGAAAAATTGACCGAAAATATTTTATGACGCTTTAAATTCTTGCCAGCAAAAGCATTAAACACTTTGCTTTATCATTGAGACTGAATTCAATGATGAGGGAATTGACTATCCGCGTCATATTATTTTGTAACCAAGGATCAAAGAACTGAAACATTTTAATGATTAAGAATCTAAAAAAAACATCAAATTTGTGCAATATCTTGAGCATGCCCAAAAGGCTCTATCGATTTATTCATTGTATTCCGTCCGAACTTCTTTTCCTTCGCCAAAGTTAATCGGAGCACCTTCACGTTTAAGCTTTCATTCTATCAAGACAGCGTTAAAACTACAAGTTTCTTCCAATAAGCAGTTTAAATAACCACTTGCTCTCCTATGAAATACCAAATCATAACTCCTATACGGCGATTTGATCATTAGTGTCAAAATTTTATATCATTTTACTGTTAGGGTTATTGTATGTTGTGCACTGAGCGTAAGCCACGACGGGATATTCAAATTGAATGGCTTTTGAATGTTTTCGTGTTCCATTCCCTCGAGAAGCGTCACGTGTGAGCTAAGCGCATTTGGATAGCGAGCACATTGGCCAAGGCCTAAGGACATGACCTCCGTCCCAAGGCTTCCGATTGACGGCTGTGCGTTGCCCATCTTCCGACTTTGACCTACGACCGAAAACAGGGCTGACTGGAGTGCGGTGCAAATGCTGATCACCCTAAGCCTAAAGAGTCCTTCTGTTTTTTCTCTGGTTTTTGTAAGTATTTATCACTTTATATGCTCATGTGACTATTCCTTATTTTCCTTCCTATTAAAACCTTTCAACTATTCCACAATATTGCCCAATCCAACTGGTTTATTTCCTTGTTTCGCGAAGTACAAAGGAGCTATATCACACTTACTACTACTTACTACTTTTAAGCTGGTAATATCTGCTCACAAAAGATGAGCAAATTAATTTAACCGCTGCTGGGATCGTAGTGGCCAAATATTATTCATTATGCACCTAACTCGACTGATTTTCCATAATATTCAAACTTCCAGTGACCCGCACGACGAGAGTCACAGCAATTTTCTGGCGCCCGGGGGAAGGCCTCTCTGATGGTTTCCTCTCCTTAGGAACGAGGTCCGATGAGAAGGGAGAACTGTTTCGCCCAACTACGGACTCCTCTCCTTTTGAGGGCCGACAGATTCAGCTCCAACTTTGGTTATTTCTAAAGGCGTTCGGTTTGCTCGCTTCGTGAGTGTTTCGGTCGCATATGCTGCAGCCATTTGCCTCTCGCCCGGTGTCTCATCCGCCCCCTAGACTCCACTATCGGCGGGTGGATGGGCTGCTGAAGAATGATAAGAGTCTTCTTTGTGGGTGAGAGACGCCCGTGCAGCAGGATGCAACCACCGCCGAAAATGGGGGTGAAACTAACAATGGGCGACGGCACTCGGAGTCGCCCACCCCGTGTGCTGGCCTCCCCACCCATTGATATCGCGTTTTAAGTGATGGGGGGACCCCCGGAGGGAGAGGGGGGACATCGAAGCGAGGGGGACTTCGTCTCCACCCCGGGGATGGTGCGCCGTGAGGTTTCGCCATCAAATTCCCATCACCAACCCATCGGCGAAGAGGTCACCGCATGACCCCTCCTCCCCCTTCGCCTCCAAGCTCAGCATTTACCGATTGAAAAAACGGCTGATTCGAATCCCGCATCGTCCTGTTCCTTGGGCGGGCGGGTGCCTGGGCATCCATCCGTCGAGCGGTTCATTTTTCGGTTGAGCTTAACTCTTCCATTTCGAGATTTTTTCTCTTAATATGCTTCTTTCGCTTTGAGGTGATATTTGATGTTTTTATGTTGGATATTTTAGTTCCCTGCAATCCACCGCTAGGGTATGTGGCAGGGGATGAATACACATCAGGCTAATTTTGACCCGAATATGACCCTACCGTGGTCGGGCAGTGTTAGTCTTATCCCATATCGTTCGTAGAAAAATGACATCTTAAATCTATCAGTTCTACACTTAAATTTTAATGAAATGATCTCTCCAACCGCAGTGCGATGGGGGTAATAATACATTTTCAACATCACTGCTCAAGAGAGGTCCTTCCAATTTATGCAAGAGATTTAATCTACAATTTAAACTTCGCTCAGTGAGTGTTTCCCAGCCTAGCTACTCTAATATTTTGATTTACTTCTAAGTTTATTATAACAAAGTTTTGGTGAAAAAGTAGAAAGATTGTACAACACTCTGTGGTCCGTAGGTACTGGAGCATTGGGCCGCATATAGACGGGGGCGCCCCGAGGAGTGGTGGTCATTTGCGATTGAATTTTAGCTTGGCGTTTTAACTTGAAATGTATGGCCAAAGTGGACTAGTCATCCTGGGGGGAGAGTCTACGTCTCGACTACAAGTTTGACAAGTGACGAATTAAGATTCAACAATGGTGAATTGTTGTGCATATACAAATTTATATTGCTTATTCAAATATTGTTAAGTTGGTAT
Source organism: Hetaerina americana (assembly GCF_022747635.1). Taxonomy (NCBI): domain Eukaryota; kingdom Metazoa; phylum Arthropoda; class Insecta; order Odonata; family Calopterygidae; genus Hetaerina; species Hetaerina americana. The sequence goes on along the minus strand of NW_027286775.1, from coordinate 4,369,945 downwards.
TTTGGAATATCTAGATCAACATCAACATGCGGTATTTTTTTACTACACTGTTTTCCCTTAGTCTGAAAATATTTTACACCAGAAACTCGTACGAAGTCAGGGATACGAGGATGACAGCGATGACGCTGAGGTGTCTTTTGCCATTGAAATCAACAGTCGTGTATCCTGAGGCACATGGATTGCCATCCTGAGCATGCTGTAAAGTGTGGATACAAGTACATAATGTCGTGATTGAACATAAGATGCGAAAATTCCCTGGAAGTGTACTCGTAGCCCGAATTGAGTGTATTCGCATATTAAACAGAGATAATTTTACAAACATGAAATAATTACGTAACACCAATATTATTTCCACGATGTATTATTTGCGTCATTGCTATTCCTTTGAGCCCTCAAGAGGTTTGTATTCATAATTTAATAAAACATGGATAAGTAAAATTTAAACGAAATATTTGCGAATAGTATTATGGGACGTGTAAAGCTATTCCACATATGTAAATGATTACTAATCCTTCGGACCGTATGCCCCATCAGAATATTGATTTAATTCCCAAGCTGATACATCTCCAGCAACACAATGCCCCGCAAGACACCGTAGGGGCGTGTGGCAGTGGTATTTAGTCATCAGCCATACGTAGACAGTCATTACATCTACATCTGTAACGATATTCCGATATTATGGAGTTCAAAATTGCGATTGAATAAAGTTAGTCACCACACAAGAAGATAATTTCGAGCAAAATTATTCAATAATGGTACAATATTCAAATAATGCGGGAAAAATGTTTAAAAAAAATGGTTATATTTAAAATGCGTCCATGTCAACGACAAAATATGTGCACTACCAATGCTAAAGATCTTCGCGGCTTGATTCCCATCTATTTTGATCTCTAATCTAGAGAAGTAAGCGCCACATTTTAATCTATTTCTTCGACAATCTACCTTCCTGATTTCATGCTTGTGACCTACCTCAACTTCACGCAGTAAATGTAACCAGTATTTTAACCTTTGGTCTATTGGTGACTCCCATCCTAATTCCTCCAATAGAGTCGTGGCATAGGTATGTTGTTCATAACAATTTTTCGCAAGCCTAACTACCCTCCGTTGCACTCGATCTATTTCCAAATTTAAGCCTACCTCGTCAGGATCCCATGGACCCGCAGCATACTCTAGGTGCGGCCTAACTAACATAGCACCTTGGCACTTTTATTGCCATTCCCAAGCATCCCTTTTATGAATCATAACTTTTTATTTGCTACTAAGCGATTTTCTCTAACAGGATACATTCGTAGTTATAGTTTCACCCATGTATTTGACCAATTCTACGTTTGTTATTCTGGTTCCCTTAATTGTGTTTTCATGTGAAATAATCTAACTCCAAAAATTTATCGAAACACATTTATTCAAATTTAACTCCAGCTCCTAAGTCTCGCAGCCGATTTTCCTTAATTTCTCTCCATATTTGTTGAGGAGATACAGGAGAGCTCTAAATTTAAATTATTTGCAATTTTTTTATCGTCTGTCAAAAATTAGAATTATTTTCTTACATTTTGATTTCATTCCATAATTTGGCAATATTGTCATTTTTTTACTTAAAACAAATAACAAGATATAATAGACCCTCGGGACAAAGTATAGTCTAGTAATTTTTATGCATACATATTGGGAATCATACGTGGTCTTCCATGATATATATTTTTTAACATAGCTCATTGAATAAAATTCACTTCTTCTCTTAAGTATTCCTACACTTACCTCCTCAATTCAATATTATAATAATCGGGTTATTATATCCGGTGGATCTTGGAGACATCTTTCATTCGTCGGTCGTTCAATACGTTCTTCAGAAATATAGAAAAACAAATTATTTTTATTGAATTTTTTATATGCTTCAATGTGTCATTCTTTTATTCTTGGATCCACCGGGCCTCTCTCTAAATTCACTCCAAATCCCAGAACCCCACCGTCTCCATGCGATTGTGCCAGATGCAAAACTTGTCCCATCCTTGTTCTAAATTCCCTTCCGCAACAATGCCTTCTCAAATATCTCCCGTCCCGCCCGACGCCTAAACGGCATTTTTATAATTCTCATAAACCTCCTACAATGCACCCTATGCCCAGCTTTACATATTAAATTCCAATGCACCACGACTCAACAAATTGTATCCTGTAACCCACCCTCCCACGTTCCCAGACACGCAGCTACCCACTATGACGGTTTTAATAATTGCTACAAAGTATCCATTATAGCCTCCCTCCCGCGGACAACCACACCAATATAAATAAGGACAGTGGATTATTGAATGCCTCTCTTTTTAAATCATGCCACCCCATTGGACTATATTGTTTTCATTAGATGAGACATTCCTGTCAACAACCAATCAATGATTATACAGGTATATACGCATCTTTTTAACCTGATTATATTTGCCCTTCTATTTAAATTTAATTTATTTGATATTGAAAATGTATCATTACCCTAATCGTACTACGGCAGGAGAGATCGTGCCAGTGAAATTAGAGAGATCAAGTGCAGAACAGATGGATTTAAGATGTCATTTTTTCCACGAACAATAAGGGATCATAATAACATTTTCCGACCGCGGTAGGGTCATGTTTGGGTAAAAATTAGTCTGGCGTGTATTTACCCCCTGCCACACACCCTAGCTGTGGCTTGCAGGATACATTAACAAATAATAAAGAAAACCGTTCCCATCCCAGTATTTCTTCGCTTCTTTACTCTACCGTCAGCGACTCAGACCCTGATGAAGGTGGCTGGGATATAGAAATGAACGTCATAATGTTGCTTTCTGTGTATCAATAAATAAATAAATAAATAAATAAATAAATAAATATATATATATATATATATATATATATATATATATATATATATATATATATATAAAACGAGGGTGGCCTGAAAAGTTTCCCACCTAGCAAAAATACGAAATACATTTTTTATGAAATTTTTGAGTCTGGAAGCTTTTCAGACCACCCTCGTCTATATATTGTATATTACATAATTATATATGTATATATATGTTTTACACTGTGCATATGTATGTATACATACATATGCACAGTGTGCGTTCCGAAAGTAATGAAGTTATCTTTTAAAAGTAATTTATTCAACAGATTTGCAGAAACACTTAGCATTCTTCAAAGTACTGCCCTTGGGCCTCCACAAACTTTTTCTAGAGACCCTGCCATGACCGGTTAGCACCCTGGAAGGCGTTTTCGAGGACCTCTCGCAAGGTCTTCGTCACGCCTGATTGGATGTCTTTTATGTAAGAAAAATGGGTTCCTTTTAGGGCTGCCTTAATACGAGGGAACAAAAAGAAGTCTGCTGGGACGACGTCAGGACTATAGGGGGAGAAGGGCAGCGTTGGCACATGGTGTTAGGCCAGGAACTTGCGGACTCGTAGCGCATTGGGGCAAGGCGCGACGTCGTGATGGAGTTACCAGGTAGCAGAGATGTCTTTTCTCGTCCTAATGGCCCTTTTTCCTAGTCTTTCCAGCACATACACTTAATAGGCAACGTTAACTGTTCGTCCTTGAGGAACAACCTCCAAATGGACCACTCCTTTAATGTCGGAAAAGACAATGAGCATTGTTTTCACTTTTGATTTGGTCGTTATTGCCTTTTATGGCTTTGGAGACTAGTCGGCGTGCCAATCAGGGCTTTGGCGTTTTGTTCCTGTGTCGTATTCAAAAACCCAGGTTTCATCACCAGTGATGACATTGTCCAAATAATTAGGTTTATTTTCAATTCGTTGCAAAAGTTCGCTTGAAATTTCCGCTCGGCTGGTCTTTCGCAACATAGTCTGCGCGCAGTGGTTTACAATAACTGACGTCCTGCGGCTTCCACAGATTGGAGAGCACTGGGACTGGTTTCAAGGCAAAGCTTCAAAGCCCACGTCCCCTCCCACCTACTTCAAGTGGTTTGATCCCATTCCGACCACAACGCCCCCTCCCCTTTCCGTTCTTCATTTTGACGGAGGAGGTGAGCTGTTGTGGAAGACATGACGCTCTTTTAATGCCTACATATGATGTCGGCTTTGTTTTATAATTTCAATGACGAGAGTGGTGATATGTAATTCCTATAATTAATTTCAAGAAGTGCCTCCGACTGAATCCGTGTTTGATAAAGGAGTTATATTTACATTTAATAGGGAACAAGGAGTTACAAAGACCGATTTCCTCTGGTGAAGCGAGCAACATTTCAAGGCTAACACTCGAAATTGGGCGAAATTGCCGCTCTGCGAGGGGACCACCGCGGGGGGCGTGACCCGGTGCCTCTGTGCTGTGCACCATTCCCAGGCGAGACCTCCCCCTCCTTCTGTCCCGCCTCTCCTCCACCCGGACCTTTCATTTCCTTCCCTCCGGCTCCCACCATTCCCTCCAACGTCCCACTCCGTGCCGCTTTCTACTCGAAGAGAGCGAAAACCCCAGGGGTCCAGGGGCGTGTGGCTTTGAGGGGGCGGGCGGGCCCTAGGTGGGAAAATGGAAATGCCTTTGTGCCGGAGGAAATGCCAGTGCATCGTGCGGATCGCCTTTGATCTCCTCTCCGCTTGGACTATACAACACGGGGCAACTCCTTAAGTTTACCAGAAGTAGACGGCCTGTGTGAGAACTGATAAATTCTGCAAATTCTATTGCGCCGGTGCTTCCACCAGCTGTTATTCGCCAACTGCTGCAGACGGCGCGGCAAAGTGTCGGCGTGGTCAGATGCTGTGTGAGCGCTGTCCCCTCGTATTCCGGGAGTGGAAAGCGGAGAAATGCCTCGCGGCCACTCGCAAAGGAATTCACTCGAGTCGGCGCCCCTTTCTCAGGGGTGGTTACTTTGGCGGTTATTCATTCGCTCCGAATGCTTTGAAGGCTCCCGCGATCGACCAATCTGCACACAGACCGAGTTGAAGTTCAAACTCCCAACGGCGACTTAATCGTTCGTGATTTATCGCAAGAACGTAATGCACAATGATCTCCTCTCTCGAAATTTTCCGATTCGAAGAAATCTTTCGCAAAAGCAAGACGTAAATTGTAAGAGGGCGTGCTCCATGCGAATCTTCTTTTTCCTATGTTCCTCTTTCGCTTCGTGAGATGGTGATGGCGTGGGGTACGACGCAGGCGGCGGGGAGTCGGGCCCGGGCGGGCGCTGCCGGGTGTGGGCCTTTGGGGCCGGTGTGGGCGGGGCCACTGAAGTCGCTTCTCCAGCATGGACTATTATGGTCAAAGTGCGTAGGGAGAGGAATCGCCTCAGACAAAGAAGCTCTCACAGGGAGGAGAGAATTTATGACAGGGACGTTGAGTAAAAATATAAAGAAAAGGCTAGTTAAAACTTTGATGTGGAGCGCGGTTATGCACGGCGCTGAAACATGATTCTTGCAGCGGGGTGATAGACGTAGATTGGAGGCTTTCGAAATTTGGTCGTGGAGAAGGATGGAGAAAGTGAAGTGGAGAGAAAGGAAAACAAACGAGAAAATGCTGGGTGTGCTTGGGGCGGGGGGGGGGATTGTTGGGAGAAGCATATAAGGAGGCAGGAGAAAGATGGATGCGATCGGCAGAGGGAGAAATCCTAAAGAGGCAGGGAACATTGAGAGCGATTCAGCTGGTGAACGGGTTTTTCATGACTGCAATCGATGAGAGAGAAAATTGAGAGCAGAAAAACCTCTCGGGTCTGCCATTGGGTGAGAGTCTCTATTCTGGCCGACGTTTCGATGCTTGACCCTGGTGTCATCTTCAGGGCGTGAGTGCCGTGTCTCCAACTTTCAATTTTCAATTCAAAAGCTTTTTATCGCGTGATCGTGCTTGGCACGGAAGAAAGCTGTAACAATATGATAAAATAAGCAGCAATATTAACGATCTGAAATCCTTGTTTAACGAACGGGTTCCGCTGGATAAAATTAGGCTGGTCCACGAAGAAAGTGCCCAGATAGCGGAAATTCAGTTCAGCGACAGTATTAAAGGTTTTTTTCCACAATCGAGACGGATGAAAAAGAAATAGCAGTAAACATAATAAAATATGGAATAACAATAACGATCCTGAATCCTCGTGTTAGGTAAATTTTCCTCTTCGGGGTCGGAATGAAACAAAGGAGGGTCTACAAAGAGTATGGTCCGTGTATGGCCGTCTTCTACATATACTTTCACTTCCGGGTCAGGCGAAATATAGAACTCCCTATCTTCGATTTCCAATCGTGTGGTATAGTCAGTGACATCCTCTATCGCCGTGAATATCTAACTGCTTGAGTGCATCAAGATGTTATGGCGAATATTCTCACAGTGTTGTTCAATGAATAAGTTCTTTTTTAACAGTATACCTTTACTCATAATCACATTCTGATTTCCATTCTCAAAGTAGTCCGTACTGATTGGAGCTCATGTCGTCCAATTTGTATAAATCATCGAAGGCATGCTATACTTCACAGTTCCTTCAACATCCTCACATTAGCCTTCATCACTGCTTCTGACGATGAAGCAGGATGTCCACAGAGGAATTCCTTCACTCTCTCCACATTCCTTCACTCAGGGTTCACAAAGAGTGACCGATAGTCATAGCTGGCTGGCCTCGGTGGCGGCGGAGTAACGTCCTCGCCTGCCAAAAAAAAACCAAATTACCAGAGGTCGCGGGTTCGATTCCAGTCTTGGTGGCTTTTCCTCCAACTAGGGCATTGGTGTTTGTAATTGTCTTTACTGCATGTATGTATGGGGCTTGGATGGAATAAAGGACTATTGAGTCTCCATCTCACCCTAATAAAAGTTGTTAAATAAATTAATAATCCACGAGGTGCATCGATTGAACAACGGCATTTAATATTCCTGCTCTCGTCAGTTAACTACCCCCTGCACCTTAAGTTGACTCAGTACTGTTTCTTCGATACGTTAAGCGTAACGGAAAAGCACGAATGAGCGGAAAAGAAGAGAGCTACATCATCCTCTCCTTAATTTTGCATCCCCCCACCCTCTACTCCCACTCTGTCGCGGAGTAGTAGCTGATAACGGGAGGCGAGGCAACCCTCCCTCGGCGGTGCGAAGCGCATTCCCTCTGTGGGGCGCGCGATCCAATGAATGGGAATGTGCGGGGGACTTCCCCGCCGCTCCTCACTCTTCCGCACCGCCAATCGAAGGCCCGTCCACCGCCGACCTCTCGCCCAGGAGGACGTCCCCAGGGGAGTGCATCCTCGCGGCCATTGGGGGAATGGGGTTCGTGGCGAGCGACCGGGTCCGCGTCTGAGAAGTGTGGGTCGTTCATCCATGTTCAGTGGGGGAGGGTGGGCTTGGAGGGGGCGGCGCTCGTATGCAGCGCCTCTCCCACCTACAACGTGGCAGCCTTGGAAAGCTTGAATATTAATAATAACGAACCTGGCGATACACATGGACTGCTGCTTGGTCCCGCATAACGTTCTTGTCGGATGGCAAACGATAATCTTTGAATATGACGCTCGATCCACTACTTCAAAACAGCTTGAATAGCCTTTTGCTTTTTTTAGTCAGTTGACCGGAAATAACGCCTTATGATGAGTACACCTGTATTGTAATGTCAGTCGGACAAATAATGGGAGTAACGAATACTGATGCTAGAATGAAATATGTGAGAAGTTAATGCAATAAAAAGTCATCGCTAACGATAAAATGGGTCAGTTTAATTCCAAATCCAACAGCTAAATACAGTGAAAAATATGGGAAAACTGCGTTACGTAGGAGGAATAGTGAAATTAATAAAGGATCGGGATGCAAGTTGTCTCTCTAGCGTGCTGGTACACCTTTCTTATCGTTTGGTCGTTGCTTTTACATTCCGTTTCCTCAACCTTATCTTCTTTGTTGTGTCTTCTTGGATATCATATATCACCTCCTTATTACTTAAGTGTGATCTGATTCCGCTTTCGCACCCGGGAAAAGGCGCGAATTTATCACGCTACGCAAATACGTACCTTGCCATAATATGTATAGTTGGAATATATATTTGAATCTTCTGTTATATTCCATGCATACAGTAACCTGCTGTTCTTTTTGAATTAACTATTACTTAGGGTTTAACTCTATCTCCTGCAGAATTATATTACTTTCGCCCCCTTCATCAACATCTACACAGTGCCCCAGAAGCCTCCGTAAGGGCGTGTGTCTTAGGTCCTCACCCGTAAACTAGGATAAATAAACATGCAAAACCTATTCATGTTACCCCTGCATAGATATTAGTTTGTTCATGAATTCGACAAAACCGTAATCACTCGAAAGAAAGTACAAACATGCCAGATTATTTAATAATAAGATTCACACATTCAAATCATGCTGTATTACTATTAAAAAGAAGAGTCCATTAAATAAAAAGAACGACATGCTGGAAAAAACATGCAAGATATCGAAAATTATGTACACTACCAATTTGAATTGACTCCTACGCGATTGCTTTCATGTCTATTTTTATCTCAAATGCTCCGAGGATAAAACGAAATTTTAAATATATCCGTCCTACCCGACCCCTTTGTGTCATTCCTCGCACGTAAACCGTGGTCCCTCTGCTTACCACCATCTCTTCCTTCGACCACCATCGCGTTTTAGTTCCCCAAAACTGTCAAATGTTTCCTTCCACGAATAGGCGCTATTATTTCCTCTATTTGATTGTGTTACCATGTCGACCTATTTCTTACCATGATTGTTTCCAGCTCCATATACCTGGACAATTACTACGTTCCATATTTTATCTTTTACTTTTACCTTTAAAATTGACTCGCCTGCTCTCTTATGGTCTCCATCACATTAAATCTTCGTTTTCTAATTGATTGCGGATGCAACATCTCTCCTAAATTTTTTCAACACCTTGCGTTTAGTCCTCGAAGAGCGAACTTAGTCGCGCTTCGCACTCACGATTTGAAATGGACGAAAGACACTCTGCGGAACGATCGCCATTTGAATTCGAAGGCGTGCTCAGCAACAACTCGGGCCGGCGTGGTATCTCACGTGAGGCTCGTCTCTCTCAGCGCCCCCCCCCCGTTGCCCCCTTGTCCCACTCCCTCCTTCTTCGCACCCACCGTTCCGCGAGCCAACGTCTTAAATGCGCGCACTTGTCCCCGTGTGGCCCCCACGGACCGACGGCCCAGCATCCATCTCGCGGGTTGCTTGAGCGATCTCCGGAAGATTACCTTCATCTCCACTCACCGCTGAGATCGATTGCGGAATGTAGTTTGTGTCTTTGATTTCAAGGGATGAGTCAGCATTGGAATGAAGAAACCTTGTATCTCACTTAAATTTAAAAATTGAAACTCAGTGGCAGAAATTAGTTGTATTTATCTTGCTAGTCGAAGTTCAAAACACTTGCAGAATTTTAGGTGAAACTTTTACCCTAGATCACAGGTTATAGAGTGAAAGAATTTTATTTTTCTTCGTTCAGATAATTGATGCCCGTGCGGAATGTCTTGCTTATTTAGTTGATTGTTGTAGTAACTCCACAATGATTTATCCATGGTTGAAAAATAAGATTTAAGTCACAAAAATATGATAAATAAAATTAAAACACTAATGTATATGATCAAACATTAATATCTAATTTTGATTGAAGCATCTTGGTAATATGAAAGGGAAAGCAAACCGAGAGGAAGCCATGAAGAAAGCGATGTTTATTCATCGAAATGTAAGATACACTGAATTCAATAAACCCGTTATAAATCTCCGTATATTGATTTATAACCGTTTAATCCAGAGTAAACTGTCGCTTGCCCATAATCAATCATGGAAAATAGGAAGTTCACATTATTAATGTCAGAAGAAATGAAAAAAATGCTCGTACCACATACCCACCGATGGTTCATAATTTTTAAAACTCAGATTTTGTCATTCTCTTTTTAAAATAGCATGACTATGACCTCTTAGTTAGTTAACAATGTCTTTTATTTTTGAAATTTTTGCAAAGACATTTGAGTTAATTACTGACATCCTTTAAGTAATATCATTTTCATATTACTTTAGTTTTTGTTTCAATATTGTTAGACAACGGAGACAACATTTCTATCTTACGATAGAATATGTAGATTTTTTGTGACCGCTATTCGTTGCAGCAGGAAGCAGACATATCCAATTGAGATATTCTAGTAAAACTCATTAATACTTTTAAATATTATTTGTGATGGTCTATAAATTCATGACACAATCGCAAATATTCCTCATAATTCGATCGCGAATTGTATCCCGCCTAAAACCGGTGACATCCGTGGCAGTGATTGGGTGGGTTAACGTCGCGCAAATTCACTTGAAAAGGAAATAATTTAAGTTCGCAGCAGTGCCAATGGTGTCGCACAACGTCGTCTTTTCTTCAAGGAAGTCTATTTGTTTGTTAAATATTTAAAATTAAGGTAAGTTTTCAGGTATTGCGTGTTTGTTGCTTAATTGATTAATATAATGTCCACGTCATGACTGATACTTTCATATCCCTCCGACGCCAACACGGTGACACGGTCGCAAGGCGTGTCTGCGATTCTCGCAAAAATTTCTCCAACTAGATTTTAAGAAAGGTTTTGACAAAGTACCTCTTAATTTACCACTTACAAAGCTAGAATAATATGGCATGGATAAAACTATACTGGGTTGAATTAAAAACGTTTTGAATGGTCGGCTACAAAGAGTAGTCATAGATGGAGTTAGCTCAAATGCAGTAGATGTTACTTCAGGTGTTCCCCAGGGAGGTGTAATCGGACCTCTTTTTTTCCTTCTTTACGTTAACGACATTGAATCCGCAGTCACCATTAGGATACGTTCATTTGCCAACGATGCAGTGGTTTAGCGTGATATCAGTGATACTAAGGACCCAGCAGCATTATCAGATGACCGTTATGCTATACAACGCTGGTGCAACCTTTGCCAATTGGAATTAAACTTGAAAAATGCAAATTAATACATTTTTGGAAAAAAGTAATCCCCTCCCGAACGCCTACTGCATCGAGAACACCGAAATGGAATATATCGACTCGATTAAATACGTAGGCGTTACTCTCACTCAAGACCTCTCCTGGGTGAAACACATGTGGGGAATATGTGAACAAGCTAACGAAAAATTAGGATTCATCAGAAGGGTTCTTGGTAAATGTGATGAAAACCTTGCAAAGAAATGCTATCATTCACTCATTTGGCCTCATTTAAATTATGCTTCAAGTATATGGGATTCTCGCGACGTTGGATAGATTGCCGAATTGGATTGCGTGCAGCGAAAAGAAGCTATATTTGTAAAACGTTATTATGATAAACTTCGGAGGGATTCCAAAATATTAGAGCAGCTAGGCTGGGAATTAATCACGGAGTGAAGGTTAAATTACAGATCAAATCTCTTGCATAAATTAGAAGGAGTTGTATTTAGCACTGATTTTGAAAATGTATTATTTCCGCCCTCATAGTATGGTAGGAGAGATAATTTCAATAAAATCAGAAAGTTCAAGTTATGAATACACAGATGTTATTTTTTCGGTTAGCGGTAAGGGCTCATGATAACATCATCCGACCGCGGTAGGGTCATGCTCGGGTAAAAATTATCCCGGCGTGTATTCACTTTCTTTCACTCTCTGTAGTGCTGCCTTGCAGGGTGCAAAAATATGATATCATATCAAATAGTCGTTCTGGTGTTTCATCTTGCAGAAGGGGGGTTCTCGGCCCAGGTTGTAGCCCCAGACCACCTTCGCCGGATCATTCAATCGAGGGAGAGCCGAAGGAAGCGAAACCCCATGCCCCACCGCTCCCATTGTTGGGTCTGGAGGTGGGGGGTTCTGCCAGCCGCCCTTATTCTCTTGCTGTGGGCGGTGGGGTGGGAGCATCCTCTCAGATGAGCCCCCGTTGACCTCACCTCGTGACGCTACCGCTCCATGAAGCAGCGGTGCGCGTGCGGGAGGGAACAAGACGCTTCAGGGCGCCCTGCGAGGGATGGGCATTGCGTGCAGCGACGAAGGAGTCAGTTTCCGGTCTCAGGAACTCATCGTAGCGCCGTGTTTCCCCCCCCCCTTCGCTATTGCTTTTAACGACTCTCTAGAGTTCTTGGACCCAACTTGAACCGGCATAACCAAGGATGGGAGTAAAGGCCACTCTTGGTGTAATCTGCGTTTGCCGAGCTTCTATTTTGATGACTGAGTACATGAAGTTCAGCCAAGGTTGCGAGATTTTTAAGTAACATCACAGTCACATAAAATTATGCATTCATTTTCACTTAAACAGCTTATAACTATTGGACGTATTTTTAGGAGGGACCCTCAACAAGTGTACCTAGACTTTTACCATATTATAGATGAAGAAGAATTTGCTGAGAATTGAACTTTTTGTCCCCAGAATAAAATCATTAAATATGGACGGTTCAAATGGAAGCAAACGCCAAAGTTCTACATTAAACAATGAAATAATTTTGATACCAAGGAAAGTATCTGTCGCACAGCTTGGTGTACAGTTGTACACATAACATACAACGGCTTTTCGAAACGCCTAAAATAAACGTTTGAGTTAACAAAGATTTCACACAGAAAATGTTGTATTCCACTTTAGATGACTACAATAATATCTGAGTGTATTTCAAACAACTGAGAAGAACATCACAAAAGGAGAAGAAAGATAATAGTTTTTGTTCTTCAATGAAAGTAGTAATTTTCCTCGTTTCTTGCTAAAAGTTTGAGTTGAAGATTTAGTTCATTTTGAGTTGCATTATTAAAATAGCCATCTCATTTCATTTGGTTCCGAAGAAGACATTCACTTTGCGTCAAAACGAGAGAGAAGGTACAGTGCTACGGCATTTATAGATCTTAACACAAGTTACAGAGAGTTGAATATTTAATTTTGTTATCGATATAGGTGTGAAAAACTCATTCATGCCATTATTTCGGAAGTTATTTCTGTCTACATCAAAATTTTAAATCTTCTACCTCACAGAAACTGTCTAGACTTTCATTATGGTTTGAAAAATAATTTTAAAAAAATAGAAGTTGCAAAAATAATATCATGCTTTAGCAGCGAAGTTGCATGCATTCGCATTTAGAGGAAGATATAAAAATGTATACGGCAGAGGGAAGCTATATCACTGATAATGTTGCCATACTTTTTAATGTTTTTTTCCTAGCAAGCACCAACATTAAGGCATCGCCAGAGCATCAACTACAGCCGGGCTACATGACTGGTACTCTTGAAATTCGTTAATGAGGATTGCAGTTTCTGGCAAGGGGTGGCAGCGGATGAGGTGCTTCTTCAGTGCCTCTGCCACAGCGTGACGTCACTACGAATAGGATCTTGTTGAATCTGAGAAAATGAATGACAAGTATAAATCGTCTCCGATTTTTATTTCCATTAAAATACCACCATAATTAGACAGTACCGAAATATTAATCTATCCCGCAGAAGAACGTATGATTCAGGCCCTCGGCTCTGTGGTTCAAGTCTCCTGGACCACTTCTCGTGACAATCGTTTCCTAATTACTGACAAAAAAATTGTTAATAAAAGACGTCAAAGGCGGTCAGTTAGCTGTGTTCAAGCGAGGACTCCCTTCTCTCGCAAAATAATAGCATAGGCTTTTCTTATAATTCATACCACCACGAAAAGCTTTCAACTAGAGAAGAAATCTAGCAGCAGGCAAAGCAGTAGGTTGCGGTAAAACTCTCTAACAACTTCACTGCTCCGTATGATTAATGACCCATAAATTAAAATCAAATGAATTCATTTAATCCAAAAACTTTAATGTGGTGAAAGGTGTTCATGTCACGTAAACTTTCGTGGTCGTTGATAAGAGGGGATAATTATAAACTGCATGATAAAGAGTATGCAGAAGAATGGAGAATATACTTTATTGACGGAATATAACACAAAAATTTCTAAACGTACGATAAGGGTTAAGAAGCGAGGAGATAGGAGGAATCGGTGAGGCAAGACAAGAGGCTGTCGGTCATGCTTGCTGGCAATGGACACTTAATGGGGTAGAAAGAGGAAAATATGTGTTAGAGATAAGCAAGGAAAATTAAAGATATAATAAATTGTCCAGAAGAATCGAATAGATGTTGTATTTTTGAGCATTTGGAGATGGATTATTGTCATGCTGAATGCTGGCTTTGCTTAAAACGGGGCTTTCCCGTGTAGTAGTCTCTAGACTCACAAAAAATCTTCGTGGATCAGTAGACTGCACTTAGCACTCGTAAAGGTATATTGCCCGAGTCGTGTATCGCCAGCATTTACACTTTCGGGAATACCCCGCAATCCACCGAAAAGGTTTACGGCAGGGGCTGCACCAGGAGAAATGGGCAGGGGATGAGAGAGAGGGTGTGTGTTAAGGAGGTGAGGAAACAGACATCCACTCAAAATCCCTAAATAACGTTCATGGTGGTGCACACATTTATACGAGGTTTGTTCAAAAAGCTCCGAACTTTTTCATTACAAAAAATTATTTCACCAACAAATTGTTGGTCTGGTTTTTCTTCCAAGTGGTTCCCTCCCCAACGTATACACTGACCCAACGATGTTTCCAGTATTTGAAACAGTGCTGGAACGCTTCTCTTGGAATGCTCTTAAGCTTATCCGTCGAATTTTCCTCTATCTCTGGAAAAGTGGCAAATATTTTTCCTTTGAGTGGTGTTTTTAGTCTGGGGAACAGGAAAAAGACACATTGGACCAGGTTTGGTGAGTAGGATAGCTGGGAAGCATAGAGGTCTTGTTTTTGGCTCACAACGCACGAGTTCTTAGAGACGAATAAGACGTCGTGGTGAAAAAAAACCACTCACAACTCGGTCCCTTTTCGCCTGATTCTCCCTCTTAGGCGTTTCATAGCACCCTGTTAATACTCCGTGGTCACTGTTTGGCTTTTTAGCAGGCATTCGCGATGCACAACTCCCTTTCCATCGAAACAAATAGTCAACACCACCATGGCATTCGAGTGAACTTGTCCAGTTTTTATGGAGCGGAGGGATGTTTCACCAATCTATTAAGAGGATGTCACTTTGGTTCCGATGTCATGCCAATAAACCCATGACTAATTAACTCTTATGATCTTGGATCCACGTTTCATCCCCTTCAGCTCGATCAAACAGTTCCCGATCGACCTGACTTTGATATTGTTTCTAGTCTGCCGTCAGACGAATCAGGTGAGGCACGAATTTGGTGGCGACTCGATGAATCCTCAATTTTTAGTCAGGATTCCATAGCGAGAACCAATCGAGATGCCAAACTTTTCTACATGCTTCCTGGCAGTCAAACGTCGAGTTGCTCGAACGAGACTGTTCACTTTCTCCATGTGGGGGTCATCAGTCAATGTTGATTGTCTTCCAGAACGCAATGACTGCGTTACTATCGTCAATGTGATTTTCTTTATTATTTTTGAAAATTACTTCAAATTGGTCAGACAAATTTTTCAAGACGCTGATGATCTTAAGTGATCGTAAAAATTTGTTGCTTGATAAAAAAAGCTTGTAGGTGAGCTAAGTATTAGACTTTATCGATTTCTCCAGTCTATGCATTCTACAAATTTTAAGAACATCGCTAAGCGCGTCGAGAGACGGGGTCAGGCCCACTTCCGGCCCACATGCGTGCCTGATTGGGGGGTGGGAGGGTGGTAGGTGAGGCGGGGAAAGGAGATGAAATGCCTGTTCACGAGGATTGGACTTCAAGCGGTTTGACCATTTTGCTTCTCGAAATATGCCCGGAGCAAATATGAACATTCAGCATATAAAAGCAAGTCACCGCCTCCTCCTCTCCTTGTCCTCTCCTTTTCAAGCCGCTCAATCGAACGGCTCACCTTAGGAGGTCTATCTCTCCCCTCTCGACACCTCCCTCCTTCGGAAGAGCCCCCATATCTTTATACACCCCCGATGGAAAGTCAAATAAAAGCTGTCTTACTACCGTCTGGGCCAAGCGGACCACGTGGATCAATACTTTTACCGAATTTTTAATATTTTATGCCGAATTACGGTCAGTTGTCGGAATGTTGGGCAGAGATTGCAGCTTGGTATCATTCCAAAACATCCGAGATTGAATATAAATTCATTCTACTGAACATTAGAAAAACAAATTCTACATACCAAGAGGCCTTTCATGTGATTCTTTGTGTAACATCATTAAACACGTCAAGGTGTATATAAAAAGTATCGAGAAGAGTTTCGGAAAAATATATTTAATTCAGATATCGCTAAAATGCCTCAAAGTTCTTCAAAGCACATCCTTTGATAGTTTCGACACACTTACGCCAACAGTTTTTTCACGATTTGAAGGCTCCCTGGTAGGAGGCGGATTCCGAAAGCTCCTTCAAGTGTACGCATACAAGCTTCCTTACCGGCACTTAGGGTCCAATGGTGGTTTTCCATTGAGGGATGATTTCACTTTGGTGAGTAGGAAATAGTCTGTCGGTGTCAATTCGGGACGGTAAGGTGGTTGGGGAATCGTTGCGATGCTATCTTTAATCAGATAGTCGATCACCTTAAAGCCTGAAGCGCTCAAGACCTTCGGGAGGACAAGTTTGGCGCAGATCTCTCGCATCGCCAAATTTTAAGTGATGACGGTGTGCACTGTAATCTTCATCAATGCCAATACGATCTGCGATCATGCGAACACTTAACCGACGGTCTGAATTCAACACTTCACGCACACAGTGCATGTTGTCGTCGATTCATGACATCGACGACCGTCACTAGCGAAAAAAATTCCTCCCAATACTTCCTATACAACCCTGTAATTCGGTGAAATTCATTCATTAGACCTCACTAGGCTTTAGAAGGAAATTTTAGCCGTGGCCTAATCGTAGAAGCCCCACAACAGAGCTTAACAATATCCTAAAGGTATGCAACTCCTTGGAACTATAATGCAAATACAGTTGCATACACTATAGGATATAAGTGATCGAAGCGGTCGGAACGACGCTGGCCGTTAGTTTCCATTAGTGGGAAATCCGAGAGAGGTCTTTTTTATCCATTGAAATGTGCGATAGGTTATCTTTGTCACAAAGTAAATTCCATTTGCCGAGATATTTGCGGGGAATGCCCGCGAGGGTTGGAAGCATCGGAAACGAGGAATTTGCCAAATGTTCAGCTCGAAACGGCTTCGCCGGGGTAATGGCGTGGCGCGAGTATATCCCTCCTCCCTTTCGCCCACCACTGCGTTGCTCGGACGACGCGAAGACTTATTAGGAAATGTGCGGGGCTACGTTACCAGCATTAATTGATCCTGCATTTCTCATATTTCTACCACATACAAATGAAGCATTTTGGTTCTGTTTTGAACTGAATGAATCTTTTTAAACACTTCTGCTGTGCCATATTGTACCAAGGATAATTTGGTCTTCTAGATCGGTGGCTTTGCGTAACAGCGATAATATTGTCATAAACAATTGCAGATCATATCAGTCTGCAGGAAGGGAGTGACTGCGGAATGTGATGAGGGGTGAGAGGTGACGACTAGGGCGAAAGGGGGTCGCATTTGGTTGGATGGGTGGGGAGCAGAGGGGGTGAGTGACCTCCACTCTGGGGGGAAAGAAAGTAAGGTGCGCAGGAAAAAACGATGGCGCGACCTTAGGGCGAGAGGAGGGCCGGCGAATTCCCTGAAACCCTCCCAAACCGACAGGGGCGGTGGCCCTGATGGCAATGATAAGTTGTTTGGTGGTTTACCCTCGGTGAAGTGACCCACATGGGGATTTTCTTTTGTGTTCACCGTTTTACAACTAAAAATGCCCCGTAATTGCAAATACATAGAGCGATATCCACCACACTCCCCTTGGAGAAGCAAATATCCATGCTCTCTCTTTAAACTGAAAAATATAATATATCAAAAACAAAATTCAAAGAAAACATATGTCGACGACGATGCTGTAACTTAGGTCGTGTGTATAATCGGCCAAAGAAGATGAGATCCTTTGAAAATAAATGTTCACCCCATTCATGGATGAGGTCTGCAACTGAATATTGAAAATGTAAATTTAGCAATTATAAAGAAATGATATCTTGAGCAGGCCCCTTGGCGTACACGCAGTATAAGTGAGTATTGCCTTTAACTTAAAATAATTTAGGTGTCATTCCAAGTACCTAACTAATGTCGGACGCGTGCGTAGAATACCCTCTGCCAACCTGCAATACCCGGAATTTGTGAAATTCATGATTGTAAAAAAAACGATTGTAAAAAAACGATGGTGGTTCAATATGTTGTTATTTGGAATGAACTCAGTACAATAAGCTACAGTTCTCGTGACATATTGAATAGTATACAATATACGTTTTGGAGACATTCCAGAATTATTTGTTCATGAATTGTAAATGTAAAGAGAAAATCTGTTCATTTAGCGAAAAATTATCGTAAATGATGGCTATAACTACATATACCATTGGAATACCTTAGGGAGAAATTCCTGGAAAATCGAGACCTGAATCCTATTTTACAGTAAATGAAAATATGCAAATTATGATCTTTTGCGGAAACGATTTCGCGGAAATCGTCCAACTCCCAAAGGGGAAATCGTCATATTGCAGGTGTTAGTAGGAGAGGCACTGTGGGCCTGATCCCTTCATCTCCTTACACTAGATTGCAATAGGGTTGTGAGAAAATCATAAAAGCGTTAGAAGGGGATTGGGACGGGGAAGCGTGCTCTTCAAACAGCCTTGCCTCTAGGCGTCGGCGTGCGTCGTGAAAGCTTCTGATGTCAGCAAGGAGTATGCGACACAGTTCCCACTCAACTATTGGGTTGCTTGTGGGTTCAGCATATCCACGAATATGGAAATATGTAAATTTAACCAATAGCGTGATTGCACAGCAGATCAGTGTGCCGGCGCCCAAACCTCGCTTTTATTGACGCTATCAGCAATAGTAGTCTCTGTCGTCACCTGCGGTAGATGAGGTGCCTACAACTCGATGGCTTTCCTTTGAGCGCGGCCAAATGACCGGCTTGAGGTTCCTAATCTGGATGCTTAATGACTTCCTCATTAATTACTTCTTGTAAGGATTGCGTTGAAAGTTTCTTGGAATCGTTAAATCGCCAAGTTTTGAAATATCAAAATGTTTGGAAACGATCAAAAAGCCGTAAGACTTGAAATAGCATGGGTTGGAAATTGTAAAAATATATTATTTTAACGATCATGCATGTTTTTATCATTTGATGAAACAGAAACTCCTTCGAGAATTTTGATTCATCCTTATGTGCAATTCTTTGATAATTTATTTTGATGGCTGATATTGTATATGATTTCATATCTCTCAGGCGGTTCCTCTTCGACTGATTCTTGCCTGCAATGACTCGCACCCATTGGGAAGAGTCCTCTCTCTCTCTTGAGATTGAAAATGGCATTCCGTGACGGTGTACCGGTTCTGCCGTTCCCTTCCTGGATGCAACCCCTGCCCCAATCAGCCACTGTCTCCCTGTAAGCACCCCCCGCCGACGCCGAGGGAGACTGCTCAACCCCCTTCACCCCATATCCTCCCCCCTTTTTATCTACTCGCCCTAGATTCCACTACCCTGGGGGTCTTTGTTGAAATTCCGTTTTAGTTGCCGCACGTGAGGAAACTGAAATTGCTTTCGTCACCTTCGTGGGCCGCTGGGCGAGAATGAGGCCGGCGCCACCCACCCACGAGGGAGGCGCCGCCCCTAGGCGTCCATTCATTCTTCCCCCGACTGACCTCTGCATTCCCAGAATATCACAAGGACATAGGTTTATCGGTAGGATCGGAGGGCCTGCCGATCGCATCCCCGAGAGCGAAATGTTACGTAGGAGAGGGCGCGCGCCGTTTTGAGGCGAACTCCAGCATCGTTTCTATTTTCTATCAAGTCGCATCGCCAATTGACTGAACTCATAAAAATGTTTCATTGAATTCCAATTATATTTCGGTAAAACTTTTGAAATTATGGGCAGAACTTAATTTCAATCTCTTTCACATAATCTTATCATCATGTTTTATGCATCATGCATTGCTTTATTTTTATTTATTTATTTATGATATTATTTTTAAATGCAGTAAATCAAAATAATAACATTAGAATTATCTATCTGTAGTTTTTTGCAGGTTTTCCATACCCCCCCTTCATGTGTGAGTGCATGCCGGCAGTGGTTTTTTTCGTTAAGGATAAAAACCTTATTTCTTACGTTTTTTCCACAGATGTGACTGTCATTCTACACTCTTTGTAATCATGCATGTTCATATTCAATCTATTGTTATCATTTAGTTCTTTTTTCATGTTATTTTGCGCTCGAATGCAATTATATTTTCATTGAATGTATTTGACGAAGGGTTAGATGGAAAATGGAACGGCTGTGGTCTCAATGTCGCCCGAACAAAGCCAAATTATTATTATTATTATTATAGTTCTTCTCAATAACTTCATGAGCCTAATGCAATTCCTTTCAATAAGTTAATTTTATAATACTTTATTCAAAAGTTAATGCAGTCTGCATTCAGTTCCATTATTTTTACTCAAAGTTCTAGACTGATCTCTTATCTCTCGTTTTTACGTCCCGACCTTGCAAGTTGTATTTTCTTTTTGAAGGAATGAAATTCCACCCAAAAATGCTGAAATTAAATTTTTATGCACACATTATTTAGTTCTGTGATAGCGCCATGTTGGACGTCATTTCGAAACACATACGGTTTTATTTAGTTCTTTGGACAAAAAATTATTATATTAAAATGAAAGACATGAAATACTTGAATTTAATATTGCAAGAAAACAAAAAATTACTGAATGAGTTGCACTAGATACATTTAAATACCTTAATTTCACAAATATTTTCAAATAGAATTTATTTCTTAACATCACAGCATTAAAAATGTTCATAAAAAATGATTTGGCAGAGGAAGTTTTTTTGTGATTATTAATCTACTAAATCTGTAGTTTAACTACAACAACCCACGCCTCATAGGAAAGAGATTTCAGTTATACTTCAAAACCAAGACTACTTATGTCAAGGTTCCTATAAGTTTAGCCAGGCCATCCATATCTGTGTGCTTTGAAATTATTTGATTAGTAATTCGCCAGCTTATTTTTACAAGTGCACGTGATTCTTGCGAACGGCGTCCAGGAATGGGGGTCGGCGCACTGCGTTGGGGAGAGAGGCACGGCACGTCCGAGTCTGGACCTACGTTGCACCCGACGAGGGCCATTTTGCCACGAAGGGGCTCGGGGTCGATTCCTTACCCCGACGCGACCCCCTCTTGGCGAGGCGAAGGGGAAAGGGGTGAGCCTCCCTTGCTCGAAACATAAGATGGAGTGTCGGAGGTGTTAGCGCCGGGCTATGTTCAGAAATTCCGCGGCAGAGGGAGCGGAGAGGCCAGACCGGGCAATGAAGATGAATGGCATCGGGGGCAGGGGGAGCACTTAGGGACGCGAGGCACGACCGGAAGCAAGGCCCTGGGGGGCGATCGCGGCTGTTATGGGATTTGCGGGGGCGACACCCCTGGGAGGGAGGGGCCCTCCCCGATTCCTAAGCCTCGGGCGCACGTGACGATTACGGGCCGGGGAAGAGGGGGGCGTCCCCGGGTGAACCTCGTGACCGTGGTGGAGGGCCGACTCTGAGAAGGGCACCCAAGATTGTGGGTGGTAGCCCGGCGTTCTTGCCCGGGGAGAGGCCATCCGAAACCCCGCCCTCCGCCCTCTCTTGGCCGCCGCTCGAATGAGTCCCCCTTCCGTGGAACGATCTATCCTTCATTCCTTTGTCAGCTGAAAAAATTTCACTCTATTCTTCTTTTCGTTGCTCCAAAAGTACTTTCATTCACCGGAAGCAACTGAGTATCAATTATAAACTGCAATAATTTGCTTAAAGTTTGCAATTCATGGACATAACGTGCAACATATAGAATTATACTCGGTGAAATTCCGTAATTAATTGATCTAATTTACTTTTCACGAGTAAGTTGGAAGCGCCGTGTGCAACCGGAATAGGCAGGGTGGGTAGGGATTATGGGAAGGGCGGAAAGTGTATGGCAAGCATCGATTGGTTCAGTGGGTCAGAGTCACCGCTCTCATTTTCAGCAGAACTGCCACTCTAACGGCCGATGAAGAATATTTGCGATGCAAGCTCATCAAGTCGTGCTTATGTGGATTCCTTGTGAAGGCTCCAGCGGTGTGAGGCAATTGAAGATCTAAGTCTTCTGGGATTCATTCCGCGTCGTTTGTTACATATTACTGGGATAAGGGTGTCCATTATCCCTTGCGCCATCCAACTCAATGAGGAGTAGGAAATGAATAAAGAAGCGTTAGGTGAACTGGGCATTGGAATGACAGTTAAGGGAGAATTGATGAACAACAGTTAAGTTTGCAAGTAATAAAGCTTTAGTCATCCATCCAGCCGTGGGGTTACAAGATTAGCTGAACGCATTAGATAGGCAGTGTAATAGATATGGAATCAATTAAATAGATGTGAGCTACAAAGAAAAACTCTAAAGGAAAACTTAAATAGATTTAAGGTATAATTAAAGCAAAACTGTGCTTATAAAGTTTTCAAAATGGTGGTAAGTTTGTTAATCGTTAAAATTTGAGTGAAAAATCAGGGCGGGTGAAACAATTCACCTGCGAGAACGTTGGTTTAATGGAAGTTTCTTGTACCAAGGTGATCACATGAGTAGAACTATTCGATGAAGAATTTCTTTAGGCAAAGAAGCTTTCACATGGAAGAAGGAATCGATGACGGGGACTTTTAGTTAGGATATTAAGGAAAGAATAGTAAAAACTTAGTAAAAGAGCGTGCTTTCTTGCGCTTCGAAAACGGTAATCAAAGCAAGATGATGAAGAGTTTACTGTAGGGTTTTGTAACGAGGGCGTGCAGAAGGGTTTCAAAGGTGGAATGGGCGGATTGGGAGACGAACGAGGAGTATCTGGTGGGGGAGGAGAGGGGATTTTAGGGAGAAATCGGAAGGAAGGGTGGACGCAGAGAGAATTCTGATTGGCAGCGAGGTGAGGAAGGCTGCCTGTGAGGGATTGCGTTTGCAGAAGAGGAAGTGGGAGGAATAGTACGGAATGAAGGGAGGAAGGAGGCACGAGGCATTTGGGAACGGATTACTGTATGAATGAGGCTAAGCAATGCAGGAGAGTAGACTGAGACTGTACTAAAACTACCTTACGCAATAATAATAATATTACCAATGAATACACTCGCGCAATATGCATGCTTAGTGGTTAATTGATCAAATTTGGAAGAAACATAACTTTTCTCTCTCGGTATTTTCTATAATTTCTCACGGAAATTTCATCGTATCTATTTCTCTAATCTAATTTTTTCATATGATTTGCGTACTTTTGTCACTGGATGAAGTTCATCCACTCGTCATATCCTCTTTGTATCCATTTAGATAGTGTGTTTATGATTAATGGTAATATCACACCTACATCGTTAAAACATTCCATTTTTTATGATTTTTCATAAATAATTCATGTAGATCGAGTTTTGTAACATTTCCCAGGCCAATGTATGTAATCAGCGAATTTTACATCGTGAATATAGTAACATTTAAAATCTGGATCCTTACCATTAATTCTCTTGTAGCTTTGGTCATGATAGCTTCAATGCGTATCCTTCAGTCATGGAAATATGTGATTGAACGAAAATAATCGCAAGATGAATTTTTAGCGGTAAGAAGGACGGGATTCTTTTTTCAACGCATTCCTCAGGTGTAAGTATGAGGAAACTCAAATGCCTTGGTTTTCCCTGAAATGCAAAAAAGTCTATTAACAAGGGATGCAGGCGTTCCCCATTGCAAAAGATGTTAATAAAGGAGGAAAAAGGAACGCTCAAAAAACACACCTTTGCATGCTTTCGATCGCTAGCCGTTGATAAGACGAGAAGAGAATGGCGCCACTGCTGCAGAGTTATGGAAACTGTGAAGCATTCATCAACCACATCCTATTTATGGATTTTGCCGAGGTTGGAGGTTGGAAAGGCCAGGGGATTTCCTGCACGAGAAATGATGTTCATTTATGTCTATTGACAGGGGTGTTGTGTATTCACCTGCGTGGAACACGGGCTCTGTGGTGCACCGTGAAAGACGCACCACATTGGGTGAGGTGCAAGGGCCAGATGCGCGGATGGTGTACGGAGTGTTTTTGTCCGGGCTGCGAAAGCTGGTAATAGGATGAAAAATTGGACATGGCATTTACGTTTTTGTTTTGTTTTAATTTCTGTGGAGCAGGCGCCGTGCTTTCGCAAGGGCAAATGTTTCGTGTAGGGTGCATTGCCTGGATTCGGAGGGCATCTCACGGGAAGGCGTTTTGTTGGGAATTTTGAATTGATTTTGTTTGTGGTTTACATGGGGAAGCTTTTATTTACAGTACATGAGAGTCCGATCATAGATGCTCTGTCCTTTGCTCGCGGCTGTAGATATCCTTGGTTCGAAATGTCCTAATCTTTCTTCTACATCACCGATCTCCCTGTTCTTCCTCATCATGCTTTCACTGCCTAGTGTTATATTTGTATCTTTTTAACCAGGTTATTGATCCTTCATTCCATGAGCACATCCATCTTTCCCGCTTTTTACTCTTTATACTGGCGTTGCACTAAATAAGCAATTAATTTAATTTGACTGGCCCTCAGCTCCAGTTCTTTGCCTTCTTAGATGAATATTCACGTTTATTCTCATCAAAATGTTTGTGAATGGGTTGTTTTCGCTCGCTAGAAACACTCATATAAAATATCAAAAGATCAAAAATCATCAGGAAGACTGCGTAAAGAGTTCATTTGAGTGCTTCGAGGAAAACAAATACTAGCCCTTTTATTGTATTCACATTTCAAGAGAAGATTTCTAAAGGTCCGCATTTAACAGCTTGATATTTGACGGTAATTTTAGTTGCAAAGTTAACACTCCTATATTGTACGCATAAATAAGTAACATTAATTCGCGAGTTAAATTTATTTGTGTCAAACCCTACATTTACTGTGCATCGAGCAGAAATTCTCCTTAGACTGTTTTTCGAAGTATTTAGTAATTTATTTTTCCCAACGAGTTTGGTGACGGACAATTTTAAATACATTTTCTGCTCGCCATTATCACATTTCCACACTACATCTTGGAGTTTTGGGTGCCACACCTATTTGTCATCTTAGATTCATGACGTGAGACAAGACAAAAGAGGTCTGAAATCCATAATTTGGGATCCCCGAGTGGGGAGGACGTAGTCGTATATTCCTCAATCAATCAAAGAGCGGAAGTTGAAAGGGCTGAATTCCCTGGGAGCGTGGGAGGTTAGAGAAATTAATGGTAGAGATCAATGGACCGGCGTCACACACCTCGGAGAGACGTTCTAAAAAATAATCTTTAGGATTTTGGCCTTGGTTTGCTCTGACTATGACAGTTTACCTTTCGCGGGACCATCACTGCGAGTCTTTGACACTTCGTCCTGCATGAGCTGTCCAAGCCACGTTATTGTTGTACTATTCACCCTCTCCGGCTCTTCCCTCTCGACCTTTGGCGACACTTTGTCCAACAAGGGGCTTTTTTAAAATCACGTTGGCACCGAATCGGAAATGCTATCGCCATCATCCTCCCATTCTCCGTATCCCCGATTGCCTGGGTCACACTTCCGTGCACCAGTTTACTTCCCATGAATATGTGGACCGATTGTATCCTGAAGTGACCACCTATCTCTCTTGCTGCAGTTGCACTCCACGCACAATGCCGTTTACGCATTATTTACGCCCCTTATATTGTTCTGTCGGCTGATGTTAATTTACTACCTCGGAGGAATCCATCGTAATTTAGTTTCTTATCATTGAGCCCTCTTACCTTGCCTTCTAGTCCACATGTTTTTCATCACAAAGAATAAAATCAATTGTTATACAGGGTCTCTCCCAAAAAGTTCCTGGTGAAGAGGAAAAGTGGAGTGGGACAATTTGTGGCGGGATTAATGGTGAGAGGTCTTGGGCAAGCAACACGACCCGCGTCAGTTGCCTGTGTATTGTTACAGTCTGCGGATCTCTGCTAGACTGAACCCCTGTTCGAGGGTCACGTCACAGGTTCACGATGCCACTTTCCATGGAGCAATGATATGCGATAACATTTTGTGTTTAACTCGGGGAATCGGGTTCGGAGACCATTACCATGGTTAAGGATGCGCATGGAGTTGGAGAAATAACGCCCAAGTGTCAGGATGTTAGCAGACGAGTTCATTATTTAGAGAACCAATTTGAATTGCATTCTTACAGAAGATTTAGCCATGAGAAAGGCGTGCCAAGTTGGTCCCCAAGATGCTGTCGGAAGACTACTAGTGCGACAATATTACCTTGGACCTCTTGGACCGCTGTGAGAGTGGCTCCAAATTTTCGAATCGGTGGTTACTGGTGACGGTCTTTGAGTGCGACCCCATTTGATTAACTACTCTTTTGGATGGTGTCAAATGGGCGTGACGAAATGCCCGAACGAGATTCCCGCGTTGACGTCTTGCAGTAAGCGTGGCAGAGGCGATAACTTCGGTGTGTTGATTCACAGTCGTGCTGTTTTGAAGGTTTTCAGTAATTTGTACTTTTATCTGCCAAAAGGTTTTCCTCTGCTTTATTCTACTTATTTTTTTGGACAGACCATGTCCTTCTTTACTAAGTTATTTAAATTATTCATAATGTGAAAACTGGAACACTTCCAGTAAGTGATACTTGATACAATTTCTTATGACCATTATTTGACGTTGGTTTCTTTTATGATCATGCTGTTTCGTAGATGTGACGAGTGTGCCCTCCATCACTGCCAGAATTTCTCACAGATCACACTCATCCACGGACAAAACGGTTGCTTGATCCGCAGGGCGAGGCATGTTTACTATCTCCCCCTGGATTCCAACTCCTCCTCTTCTTCCACCCAGTTTTCCCAACGCCTCACCCCATTTCGCCGGAGGCTAATCGTTCAAGAAGGTTGGAACAAGACAGCAGCCGTTTGTGCTTCTTGCCTAACTCTTTCTTCTCTCTCGTAATGACGCAGCTTTTTACGAAAGATGAGGAAAGAACGCACATTGTGGAGCGAAAGGGATGCCGCATCTGAAACATGTGAGCGCACCAAGTGGTCGCACCAGCAAGCTGCCGAGGAGCTGCATTTCCCACCAACTGGGACGCTGCCATTTGGCTCAACATGCTCGGCGGCTTGCTAGGGCGTCGACCGTCGCTCGTCTTTCCCCAACTTGTGCGCGTGGCTCCAAGGGAGAGGGCGGGCGGGCACTGGAGAGAGGAGGGATGGGGGAGGCGATGTGTTCTCGAGAGGGAATTCGCTTTCCCCTTCAGCTGGAGAGGATAGGCAGACGTGCGCCTCCCCGTCCATCCCCTCCCACCCCCATCTCCGAAGAAAACGAGAGGTGGGCTTTTGACCGTGAGATTTTTCCTCACGGCGACGGCTGTTCTTCGAGTGGTCATCGACGACAGCGCATCGTCTGAAGGACGCGGATGACAGCTCTCGGCCGCCTTGCCACGGAGGGAAAGACGCGTGAAAGATACGCCCTGCTGAGGGACGGGTGTGAGTGAGTGGAGTCCCGTGTCGAATGCATCTCACGACGGGAGAGAGTCTTCTATGCGAGCGCAGCTCGGGTGCGGTGAGGCCCTGTAGACGACGACCTCGCCTCGTAAAAGGCGAGTCGGCGCGTTTTCCCGGAGGTTGCCTCGAGGCCTGACTCAAATCGAGAAACACGATGCCTGCTCATCAAAGGCCTAAAATATGAATTATTAGCCTCTAAAGTGGAATCTTTAAGAAAGTGTAAGCCCTTAGGTGAGCGTTGATTGATATAGTCGATGGCGAGCCGTGGGAAGTGAGTTTGCTCCTTTTGAGGACGAAGAATAACGGTGTGTCTGTTGCACTCTTCAATGCGGTAACCTATGAAGATATTCGAATGCCGCACGTGGAAACGACGCTTGCGGAGGCAGAGTGGTCTCAAATGCCCTCGCGTGTTCCACAGCTCCTGAGATAATTGTTCTCTCGTCTGGGAGGCGATGCTCTCAAGTCTGGCGCCTCTTAACTCCTCCGCCCTCGATCGCCCACACCTCTCGACTCCGCTCTGGGCGTAAAACATGAGTGGCCACAAAATATTTTAACTGCGGGTCAATACGTAAATTAATTAGATTTTCGTATCGGGTGTTTAACGTTGATTTCAATATACAAATAAAATACTTCATCTATTTGAAAAAGTTTCTATTTCAAAATACTCTGTTTTCAAAGGTTTATTTAACAATACCTCCCGTTGGGTAAATCGTACATTTGCATTCGTTCAAAAATAATTTGGCCACATAAAACAAAGGTAATTTTCGGAAAATATTTACTCCAAAATGTTGAAAAGAATTAAAAATAATTTTGGTAAATTGCTTCCCCAGAGTAATTTCATTTTAACTTTAATTTCTGAATGCGTCTCAGGTAGGAAGCCGATAACCCCGGAGTGTAGTGTTGCGTGCCACAAAAATTGTGGGAGAATATTGAACGGCAGATGAGCAAAGGCAATGAAAGAGAACGCCCCGGAAGAACAGTTTGGATTGAGGAATGGAATTGGCACGAGGGATGCTATTGCAGAGGTAAGGGCTACGGTGGAGAAATATCTGAGCAAAAGGCAAAGGATATCTCTGTTTTGCATATTTGATGAAGATATATTACTCTGCTTAGTGGTACATTTCGATGCGTATATTGAAGAGAAAACTGGATCGGATGGTCAGACGCCAGATTATTATTACTATTATTATAATTTAGTACATCGCATTTAGCCAAAGCCTGTCGATACGGTGGGTATCAGAAAAATACACATACTTATATCTTACTACGTATATCTTACCTCACCATGGCCATATGTTTAAGTTTCATAAATACAGGTATTTTAAGACTCTTTGGAAAAGGTATGAAGGCATTTCCGGATGAATCGTTTCAATTCACAACTAAACGGTAAACGAAGGAATATTTTCCCTTGAAAATTTTCGGCCCTCCTGCCTTAGTTTTAGATCCGCGGTGATTCTTTCTAAGGAAGATGGATTTACCATCTGGTAGTTTTTTCCATCCCTCCCTGCCAGTATATGACTCATGGAGATGTTCTAACCCTGGAGATACTCTCCGCTTTTTTAAGTAGTCCCAGTCCAAACATCAGTCTTCAAGACACAAAACGGACCGGGCCTTCCTTTGCAATGTCTTCAGTTTTACTTCATGATCGATTTCATACGAGTCCCACGCATTTGCAACACGTTCCCATAATTGTCTCAGAGTGGTTGCATATGCCGATGCTCTAACTTCCATTGACCCACATTTGGATTTTACGTTAAAATGTGTAAAGTTCTGAAAGATTTACACTCTCTTGTTAAAAAACTGATCCCATTCCTGATCTTCGCATAAAACTACCCTGAAATACTTATTTCCAGCTCTCGGGCCAAAGTATGTCTCCAGCCAAAATGCGCGTTAGGTAGTTTTCTAATGGGGTTTGCCTGGTGAATGAAAAGGGGTTGGATTTATTGGCGTTTACTCTCGTTTGATTAGTATTTACTCAGCCCGTTGTTTTATCCAGATTGTTCTGTGGAGCTGTTTCATGAATTTCATCTTCCATACGAAACCAAATCCAGAAAATGGTTCTGTATTTGAGCCTGTACCAATTGGAAGATCGTTGGTACACATCATAATGACGGAGGCCGCTCAACACCTCTCTGAGATACGCCCGATTCAGAAAGAAATCTTCTTTTTGTACTTTTACCTTTCTACATTTTAGGATTGTATAAGGTACCTACCTATTAAGTAATAAGTTATTTCGCTGTCAATTCCCATGGGATTTTATTTTTCTATCAATACGTCATGCAGTAGTAAACTAAGGATTTTTCGAAGTCAAAAGTAATTGCGTCATATAAAATATCGAAAGCATCATGAATCAAATCTGTAGTTGCGTTTTACAAATATGATAGGACCTAAAGCCATGATGGTTTTTCACCAACCAGTAGTAATTTTACCTATTTCACATGTAATCTGATCTAAAATACTTAGGAATAAATTAGAAAATGTAAAGCAAGAGATGGAAAGAGGAAATATAGATATTTTAGGTCTTTGCGAGATGAGATGGAAGGATAGCGGGGGTTACTGGAGTGATAGTTATAGAGTGGTGGGGACGAGAGCAAGAGAGGGGTTGACATAATGTTAAATAAAATGGTAATTGTTCAGGTACACATGCCACCGAGCAATCATAAAGACGAAGAAGTCGTTAGGATATATCTACATCTTAATAATACCCCGCAAGCCGCCGCAAGGGCGTGTGGCGGGGGGTGTTAGGTCACCAACCGTAAAAAGGAACAATACCACATGCAAAACAACAACGTTGAAAATTACACCCACAGCAGCGCACACAATCATGCAAAAATCCCTTCATCCAACAC
The DNA here is from genome assembly GCF_022747635.1 of Hetaerina americana. NCBI lineage: Eukaryota > Metazoa > Arthropoda > Insecta > Odonata > Calopterygidae > Hetaerina > Hetaerina americana. Next base: position 4,339,684 of record NW_027286775.1, on the reverse strand, counting down.
TCATGCAAAAACATATACCGCAACCCAGCAAAAAACTGCACCCCAGGATGCAGCACGAAAGCCATCCTACAACACGCAAGCCAGGACACAACAAGCAAGAATGTGAAACACCACTACCATATGAACATGCACCGCAAAACACTCTACCCCCCGAGGAGACTCTAAAAGGCAGGGTATGCGAACCAACGTTGCAGGTAGCAGGAATTACCCCCCGCAGAGAGGGACGAGGGATTGAAAGGGAGACTTAAAAACAGATGAACAGAACACGAATGAGGTCATTCGGAAAGAATGGGTTATTATAACAAAACACATAAGGTTATTGGAAGAGCATGCATTTAAGTAGAACTAATTATTTTTTAGACGCTGAGGGTGGCAAGTGGAATTTTTCCTATCTGTAACCCTGCAGTTGCTATCCCGTATTGTCCGTGGGAAGAAGGAGTCCTTGAGTCGGCTAGTTCTGGCATCTATTTCCCGAATTTTATATGCATGTTACAAGCGACCAATGTATGTAGGAGTACGAATAATTTGCTAGACCTCGGTGCTGAAACATGCGGATTTGAATTTAAATAAGAATGGGGAAAGAAAACTCCAATGGCCGTAAAAATTAGTTGCAAATCTCTCGTCAGACCAATTGTTGTGTTAGGCTTCTCGGGTTTCGCACCAGGTCAGGTTGGGTAGCACCCAACCTGACCTGGTGCGAAACCCGAGTTTGACTTTGACTGTCAAAACAAAGAAAAGTCTTTGACTTGACTTTCAACCTTGTGTTGGAGGTGTTTTCCCTTCGGTTCGCTGAAGAGGGCCACTTTGTGGCCAACACATGCGTGTTCGACGCATTTCGTAGTTGCTCTTTACCTTTGTCCAGATTCTCTCAGAAGTTGGCCCCTTTTGAGTGTGTGTTTCTTGAGTGCTTGTGTGTGTGATTGGTCTGTGCCAGTCACAAAACGTGTGCTTGAGAATATCCTGGAATCTTTAACGGGGTCTACTCGACAGCCTCGTGAAGGATTCAATCTCCATCTGAAATTCTTTAACAGGGTCTCACAGCCTCGTGAAGGATTTCAGTCAGGATAGTGTGCGTGTGGCTGTGTGTTGGTCCCTGACGCGGATTAATTTCCCGTAAACCACCACAGAGGGGATTCTGGTCGAGAGGTTGTGGCTGGTCCCTGACGTGGTTCCCGTTAAACCAATACAACAATTGGTCTGACGAGAGATTTGCAACAAATTTTTATGGCCATTGGAGTTTTCTTTCCCCATTCTTATTTAATTGAGAGGCCGTAGAGTTCATTATTTTTTGGATCTGAATTTATTTAATAATTTCAATCTTGCATTAAATCGTGTCTCTTCTAATGATTCCCACCCCAAATCAATGAGCATTTCGGTGACGCTTTGCGTTTTATCATAAGAATTTTTAACTAAACGGGCTGCCTGGCGTTGAACCTTCTCAATTTCCCGAGTGAGGCCTTTTTCACTCGGATCCCACACGCTGCATGCGTATTCTAAATGAGGCTAATTAATTTCCCACGCAGCGATCTCAGAGTCATCAACAAAAGGATTGAGTAATGCCAATGATTACATACGGGATGATCAGTTTGGGTTTAGGAAGGGGAGAGGTACGCGTGATGCCATTGCAGTAATGAGATTATTAATCGAGAGGATTATAGAACACAACCAGGAGGTATTTGCCCGTTTCGTAGATTTCGAAAAAGCGTTTGATAGAGTGAATTGGGGAAAACTAATGAGTATATTGCAGAAAATAGGAATAGATTGGAGGGAAAGGAGGCTAATCCGCAACCTGTACATGTCTCAGACTGCTCAGGTGCGGGTGGGAAACGGGGAGTCCGGATGGGCAGTGTTAGGAAGGGGTGTAAGGCAGGGTTGCCCATTATCACCGTTGCTGTTCAACCTGTATGCAGAGGAAATGGTTAAAGAGGCATGGGAAGAACTGAAGGTAGGAATGTAAGTGGGCGGGGAATACGTAAAATCAGTTAGGTTTGCTGATGACCAAGCTTTAGTTTGTCAATCAGCCAAGGGGCTGCAAGCATTGCTGAGTGAATTGGAAATTCAGTGTGATAGGTATGGGATGAGAATTAATATTAATAAAACAAAGGTTATGCGATTTTCTAGAAAGAAAAAAAGCTAAGCTTAACATTAAAATAGGAGGGCAAAACCCAGAGCAGGTAGACCAGTTTACGTATCTCGGTAGTGTTTTGGACCAACACGGTCAAAGTAGTAGGGACGTAAGGAGAAGAATTGCACTGGGAAAAGAGGCTTTCACTAGGAGGAGGGAGTTGGTGAGATGGACGTTGAGTAAGGATATTAATAAATGACTTTAATGGGTAAAAACGTAATTAATTAATAATTAATACGTAAAAACTTTGATATGGAGCGTAGTTATGTACGACGCGGGAACGTGGCCCATGAAACAGGAGGATAGATGTAGGCTGGAGGCTTTTGAAATGTTGGTTTGGAGAAGTATGGAGAAGGTGAAATGGATCGAGAAGAAAAAAAATGAGGAAATAATTGGTATGGTGGACGAGGAGAGGGGTTTGTTGGGAGAAATAGTGAGGCAGGAAAAATGAATGAAGAGTGCATTGATCGGCAGTGGGATATTGAAGAATTCGTTTGAGGGGAGAATGTTAGAAAAACAAGGAAAGGGCAGGAATAGGATAGGGATATTGTGTGAATTGAAGGGACAAAGGAAGTATACGGAGATGAAGAAGGGTTTATGTTTTAGTATGGTGTTGTATTTTGTTGAGAGAGGCAAGATATTTATTAGGCAGTTGTGTCTCTTCCAAATCCTACCTCCACTCGTAGATTACCCATAATCATAATTTTCTAATATTTTCTTCATAGCCTTGCAAACTACTTACGTTAAACTTACAGGAGGGTAACTACTAACTGTTTTTTCGTTTTCAAATCTTATTCATTGAGAGTACGTTTGCGGTTTATTGGTATTCTGGTGTATACTATGATTACATATTTACTCATTCAATAATACCCAAGATTGCCCAAAAGAAGGACGGGAAATCGCTACAAAATGGCCGGTTATATACTGTTTGTGATAGTACCATTTTAAGTTGCAAACATTAATTACATTAATATTTGGCATGAAATATATCTCTCAATCTTTGAATTGAAGAGAAGAAGCCGGGGGATGAACGGCGCTGATGCCGGTCAATTCCTGCTCTCGAGTCGGGTTGCGAATTGGGCGAGGAGACTGCACTCGAAACAAATAATGACAGTGCAAATGACAAGTCGGATCCTCTCTTGGTATTATGGTCTCACAGATCATATGCTGAGGAAGTTCTTACTTACTCGAGGAATAGTTTTTCAGGGTCGGTGGAAATTATTCCAAGAAGTAAAATGTGTTATAATTATGGAAATGAAGACCCCGTCAATTCACGAGACGCTAAGAGATGCAGCTGATTTTGGCTGTTTGTGATCTTTCCCTTCGGCCGGGGGGAGAGGAGTCGGCTCCTCGAGGGGGTTGGAATGAAGTGTGGTGTCACCCCGAACATCCCTCTCTCGCCTTGATCATTATTCGTCCATGACTGAGTATCGATTTACCATTCATCTTATGCAATGCTATTCTGAAACCGAAGAAGCTCCGGAGATGCGGAAAAGAAAAAGCGTTTAATGTCCTTGTCAACGGTTTTCACCATTTAATGGTATTTCGGGTGATTTTTGATGTTTTGTTGCCCGGAGCCAATTCATTCATATGTCTATATCTTTCTCTGGCTGTGCCTCCGCCGCCTAAGCAAATGGTGGGCAATAGTGCATCTCGTATGCACAGATCTTTTTATCACAGGCCTTTGATAAAGAGCGGTCATTTTCGTCGTATTCGTATTAATTTTATTTCTAAAATTTAATGTCATCATACATAAGTTCTCTTCATTAGCAACATATTTTTAGTGAACATTTTATTGATTTCATACTATGGTCGCTTTAAAGGAAGAAAAAAACTTCATTTGCGACAGCGTCAGGCGTTTTTGTCGTGGTTAGCTCATTGTAATAGTAGAGGGAATACGCTACACTGCATTCGATTTTTTCTTTCTTTGGAATTAATTCATTACGTAGACGAGGTCTATGTCTTCGTACATAAGGTTGCTGGAGAATTTGTTCGTTTTTGAAACATAGCTAGATGGATCTTAAAAATGTTCAAAGAGGGGAGACGACCGGTTGCACAAAAAGATGGGCCCGGAGTTGGCTCCAGTCAGAGCTCTTATGGAAATATTCACTCACGCCGCCACTGCTGCCATCGTGAGAGAAGATAGTCAAATAACGTGAGAGTGCTGTCAAAAATATTGGATTAATTCCATTTCGTGTCATACATTGGCAAAAGAAAAATGTGCATATTAGACGTACGATAATTTTAACGCGGTGATTCCCGCGAAAACCATGAAAATTCGCTCCACGCATGAACTCTCGAATGAAAGCACGAGCCATCGGTGGAATCCTTTTTATCGTTTTTGCCGAAAATTTGCGAAACTCATTCAATCGAACACCTAACTAGGCCAACTATCAATCCGAGGTTCGATTTTGATTGGTGAGGCTGGAGATAAATAGTGCGCATCCTTCAAATCCGTAAGGGCGGGAAATCACTTTCAGAAATAGCTTTGATTTCCGGAAAATTTACACAGCATTGATTGTACAACTAGTCAAATGAATCAACCAGAATTCGAACCCGGGATCGTGAAATGCGCTAACCTCTTTACACTTAAGCTGGGAAATCAGTTGCGTCGTGTGATTAAATGATATTCAATTATCAACCTCATGACGATTAGTAGTCTATGCATAAAATATATCATGCAATTGTCATGATATAAAATATCATCGCCTAACGTCAAATATTTTGATAAATTGCGGGCATGAAATGCGCGTATAGCTATACATTGTGCATGCGATACATTTAAATGCACGTCATTGCATTCAAGCTGCTTGGGCGGCCCTTTTGCACCATTCCGCGTCATCCAGGCAAACCTTCCGAGTCACCGTTTAATGCCGAACCCTAGGACCCATTTTCTCTAAAGCGGTGGTTTTCACTCGACCGCGCCGGTGCAGGAGCCCCCCCCCCCTCCACCCCCGAGGCTCAAACCCCCGCCTCCCCGCCATCCGCAGGGGGAGGGTGTGGGCGGCGTGCCGCGGTGTTTCTGTCGTGGGGTTGACGCGTGCGACGCGACCGTTGACGACGCACTTACACTCAGAAGGGAGGGGAGTCCAAAAGGAGGGCGCAGGATCCGTCTCTGCCAACTCGTAGATATCATAGTTAAATGGAGCCAAAGATGGTAAGTGGAATCAAATAAAAGTTAATTAAAAGCGGAATTGATTCGGTTTCGCTCCTCTCTTCGGTAAGTACGTGCTGGGAATTTCCTTTGTTCATTGTTCCAGACTGTAGCGGGTCGTTCTGGGGGAAGGTGGGTGGGACCCTTTGTCCTGCTGGTTTGCATTTCCAGCCGCTTAAGGGTGGGGGTGGAGGCGGGAAGGGGGGGGAGGAGGAGAAGTGGAGATGGCGATTTTGAAAGGGAATCGGTGAAAATGATGGATGGTCGCTTAGCAACGCGCGAATCGATGTGTGGGGGGGGGCACTTTTGGAATGGAGGGGGCGGTACGCTACTCCCCGTGCTCTGTGAGGGTGACTCGGGATTTTGAAAGGTCCGTGGCCCCTGGAACAAATGGACCGTCCTATACAAAAGCCACTCTGAGAAACTGCTCGTCTGTTCGCCTCGAAGTCCTTGTTTCTGTGGATAGCCTCTCAATCCGGATATTGGTCGGCGGCCACTTTCTCCCAAAGCCCACTCCTTGACGCGGGGCCCCTCGGACACTATTCACTTGTTCAACAGACCCCTCCTCGTGACTCTCTCCCAAAACTATTATGTAAAGGCACCAACGCATTCGTCGTCCCAACGTCTGATCGCCCAAGTCAAGGTTCTACTTGCCATCTGCCTCATTGCCTCAAAATATATCTATCGCCTCTCTATTTTTTTGTGAACTCTTCATGCCCTATTCCATCTGTCTACATTCTAGATCCGGCACCCTGCTTCATCTGGTATTTTCTTCTTACGGTCTTTGCCCCCACGGATCCTTAGATTTCGATTCATACTTTACCCGAACATCTTAGTGTATTCCGTTCTTGCTGGTAAACGCATCTTCCTTGCACGTGGCGTGTGTCCTTCCACGGTAATCCCTTATCTTGAATCCTTTGTTCCATTTGTCCTTCGATCACCTTCCATTTCATACGCATCTAACTGTTAGGCAAATGATTCCAACTGCTGAAATAGCAGAATTTTATTTAAGTTCCTTTATCCCGCAATATTTATTTAACCATTATTGTGATTGAAGTTAATTACCTTAGGATCTACGATTAACTTTTCGAAAATCCATTGTTTGTGTTACTTTCCTCAAGGACAACTCAATTTTGTGGCGATATTCTACTTCTAAGTTTTTCTGTTTCCTTTGAGAATTGAATTTACGCTCGCAACACATCCTTACTCTTGTCTGTTGAAGGATGGGAAATACATCAAGGCTGTAAAAGTGGATAACAATGACATATCCTCTTCCCACCCCCCCCCCTTAGTCGCGTCCGTAACCCCCGTTGTTCCCGCCACCGGCCCCCGCGGCCCACTCACGCCGTCCGCGCGGCCAAACCCAACCGGGGTCTTCCACTCCTACCCCGCTGCCGTAGGGGTATCAAAATCTGGCTCCGGATTGGAGCGCACGGTCGCACGGGGGCGCCATCGGCTGCGGAAGGAGACGTGCACCACGCTCGCCCAGAAGAAGGACGCGATTAGGAGCTGCGCATCCTCCCGGAGCCAGTGGGATGTGCTTCGATTGCAGCTGATATTATGGACGTGGGGGCGGTTAAATGGGCCCTCTTCGCAGTTAAAATATTTTGCGTTACCTGGACGACTTCAGTTACCTTCATTTACATCTACATGTACTTAATTCCCCGCAAGCCGCCGCAAGGGCGTGTGGCGGGGGGTGTTAGGACACCACCCGTAATTTAGAAAAGAAAAAAAACCACATGCAAAAACCACAAATTCATGCATCCACAAAAAATCATGGCATAAATGAATACAAGAACACTTACACCCCACACACATGCAAATACTCAAACTACCAACTAATATACACATGCACCTGAAAGTATACCTAACATCTTTGCAATTTTTAATTTTGTTCCGACTTGTAAATTTAATGTTTTCAATATTTCTAAGGTGACTTCGGTTTCTTACTATTATGATTTCTGATTGTTCGGGGAAATAATCAGTATTTGTATCCATCTGTACTGGAATCTATCTCCCTTATTTTATCTTTGTGATCTGATCTACCTAAGTACTTTGAGGCCATTATAATTCCTTCAGTGTCATAGTTAAACTCGTTTCTTCTGAACCTTTCTAAAAGTCTAAGCCTCGCTTGTTCTCTCCGCACTTCAAGTGATTCCCAGCCTAAATCCCCTGCCTTTCATCTTAATAAATCATCATGGTGTAAAACGATACGGCATATCTACCCTTGTTTCAATTTTGCTGCTTATCTTCCGATTTAATTTGATTCCAATCCATTAGCGGGGATTAGGTATTCTGAGCTGAGTGCCTAGTGAGATCCTGAACTTATTCTGAACTGAATTATTTATTACCAAAAGAAACGGGTGGCAAAAAAACTCATTGGGAGGCATTGAACTTCCATCTGTGCAGTCCCTGGCGAGGACGCGTGGTATGTGGAGGAAAGGCGCAATCCAGTAAGAAATTGATGCATCCACAAGTAGTGGATATAGAATTTAGCATGGCAGTGTGCAACTCTTTTTGCGAGGGTTTGGTGAATTTTGGCAAGAGAGGAAAAGAACTCCTTGGATCAAACTGCCCGGCTGGCTTTTATTTATTTTATTCTGCCATTACCTCACCGGGTGATCCAGTGATGCGACTTGATCTGTTTCCTTCGAGTAACAGCAAGATTAATTCCAACGTAGTGCAACAAGTGCGCCACTCTCGGATCGCCGTGTCTCCGAAGCGCTATGCTCCAGAAACGATCGTATGCATTGCTCGACGGGCAATGACCTTCCAACGAGAGATGATGTCACCAAGTGGCCAGCTGTTTTATTTGTCATTCTGGTATAGTTTAATTATTTTTATCTCAAATTGTCGTCACAATTATTATATGACATCATTATCAAAATTTGCCCTCCCTTCGCCTTTTTCAATTCATATTTCATTTTTAAGACACCACGTTGAATATTTGTATTTGGAGTCCCAGTGTATCGAAAAAATCTCATAATTGAATTTATGGGTGAATATTTAGTCATTTCAACGCCTAAAGAGTGATTATGCATGTGAGAATTGGCATAAGACTTGTGTATCAATAAATATCTTGATATAATTCGATATAACACAAAGAAAATATTTTCTAAATATTTGTAACACGGCATTAAAAAAAACTAGGTCTCATCCGGAGTCTACCGTCAATAAGTAAGGAACAACATGAGAGAGAGGTTTAGAAGGGTTGACATTTCTCATTAGTTTGACCATAAGTTGAATACTTAGAGAAAATTTGAGAATAGAGATTATGTTCTGAAATGGAGATGCAACCGAGTTTTGTCAAATTATTTATATAAACGAAAGTGTCATTCTGTTAATGAAAGGCCTGTTATGAGAGCCCCTCAAGGCACTATGATTAAGTAGACAACCAAGAATTACTGCAATTCATGTGATTTAATGCCGCGATGGCGTTGTCATCGTGGCGCTGATTCGGGTAATAGGAATTATTGACGACAGATAATTACGCTTGGACTCACAAGCGTGTTTATTGCTAAATACGAGGTCTGTTTAAAACGTATCGCGGCTTTTGTATTTTTTCAAAAATTATTGATTTAGTCATGAATCTCTATTTCATCCCCATCAAACTAATCCCCATTAGATATTATACACTTGTCCTAACGTATTTTCCAATCCTGGAAGCCCTTCAAAAATCATTTTATGTGATCTTATTCAGCTCCTCCTTCGATGCATTCTTCATCTCGTCAATCGTAGCGTAGCGTCGTCCTTTCATGGGCCTCTTCAGTTTCGGGAACAAGGAAAAGTCACCGAGGGCCAGGTCTGGGGAATACGGTGGCTGCGGCATCATTAGTGTGTTGTTTTTCGCCAAAAACTCGCACGCAAGAGTAACGATGTGTGAGCAGGGGCGTTTTCATGGTGCAAAAGCTAATTTTTGTTCTTCCACAAATCCGGGCGTTTGTGGCGGATTGCTTTGCGCAAATTGCGCATAACTTGCAGGTAATATTCCTTATTTACTGTTCTATCAATCAGCAAGAACTCATGATGCACCACGCCCCGGAAATCGAAGAAAACTGTAAGCAAAACTTACACATTTGACCGCGCTTTTTATGGTCTTGGCTCGTGCTGTAGCTTCCATAGGGATGATTGAGCTTTATTTTCCACGTAATAACCATAAACCCATGATTCGTCACCAGTTATGACCCTCTGGAGTAAATTTCGGTCGTCGCGGACAGAGTCCAACACCTCATTAGCAATGTTAATGTGTTGCTGTTTTTGGTCGAAATTGAGCAATTTTGGTACGAATCTCGCGGCGACCCCTGTCATTATCAAATCATTGGTAAAGGCACTGCCCCATCGATATGTTTAGGTCCTCAGCAACTTCTCTTACGGTGATTGAACGATTAAACAACACTATTTTCTTCATTTCATCAATGTTTTCGTCTGTTGTTGACGTGCTTGGCGTCCGGCACGCTCTTCGTCCTTCACATCTTCTCGGCCCCCGGAGACCATTTTGTACCACCGACAAACGTTGCTTCAGTCCAAGGTAGCTTCTCCACATGTCACAGTCAACATTCGGAATGCGTCCGCGCACTTTGTTTCGATTTTCACACAAAATTTGATACAGATCCTTTGATCCATTTTCTGGAACAGGCAAAAATCTAAGACAAGCCAAAACACGTCCCAACAAAACAGCTTTCAACAATTAACTGAACATTCAAAATAGCCGAACGTTTTGACATAAGGGAGATACATAGGTACCAACGTAACGCCACAAAAAAATCCGAAATCAAATATACGTAATCCGCAAAAATTCAAAATTCGCGATACTCTTAGATAAGACCTCGTACATGTACGTGGGAACCACTGCAACAGAGCGGGGAAGCGTCGGGGTAGCCTGGGGGAACGGGTAGTGAATGGGCTCGCGGGGGCTGTCCTTGGTATCCGCGGTGACGACGGGCTCGCATCCTCCTCCCCTAGGGTCTGTCAGCCCGGGGTAGGAATAGGGAGGGAGGAGTCACGGGGGACTGTGTTCGGATTAGAAAAGTGGGTGGCAGCGGAGTCCGCGGGAGGGAACAAGTAGCGGAGGCGGCTCATCACTCTCCTCCCGGGAGTGAATGGGGCTCTCGCCGGTTGCGGAGTTCTCCCCTCGCGGAGTTCTCGGCCGCTGGCTGTCGGAGATCAGGGTTCGCCACGGGGACCTCAATGCACGTAAGGAGCCAACCCTGAGAGATGGAGCTCATCTCAACACTGGCACACCGAGAGGGTTTAAATCAGGAAGGAAACTTGCGGAGAAAGCGATTAATTTAATCCATGATTTCTTCGCTAGACATTTGGTGGTAAAAATTGCATAAGAAGTATATCGCCCGTGCGAAAAGTTCGTATACCTTCCCGAAAATAGTGCTACTAAATCCTATATGAAGGATAACATGACCGCCCCAGGAATCAATTTTTGCGACATGTTATACATATGTGATTTTACAAGTTCTGCTAATTCGGTATGACGATGCTAACAATTATGGTATTGGTTTATTTATAAATTTTCGAGTAGTAGTAGTATTATGGGGAGGCGACCGACAACTGAGGTCATTTGCGCCTAGGGGATGGACAGGAAAGGATGAAGGGTGGAGAGAAACCCGGCGTCGGCATTAGCCTACTCTTTATGAAAGGCGCCAAGGGGTCCGCAGCTTAACGTCCCATCCGACGGACGGCGCATTCACTCCAAGTGCCCTCCACAAAGCACCTCAAGTAGGGATCGAGGTACCACTGAAAAATATTCAACTCCGCCAGGATTTGAACCCGGGCCCTCTTGGTGGGAATTCAATACGTTAACCACCCACCATCTCAATCCCCGAAATTTTTCGATTTTAATGCGTTTCTCGTTTCCAAAGTAACGTTTTTATCAATCCTAACTTTTTTTTTGCTGGCCCGCAAATTTAGCGAATATCTTTTGCTCAGGGATACTATAAAGGTCACACCGTAGCAACCAAATATTTCACTGATTATAGATTTGTTGTTGTGGATTCCTGTGTGCTGTCAATATTTTTGGGTGAAATGGTTTTCCTCCGAAAATTTATTGAAACATATTCATTCAAAGTTAATTTTAGTTCCCGCATCTCGCACCACTTTTGGATCGTATTTACGGCACGAGATAGTAATTCCTTCAATTTATGACTGGATATTAATTTCCCTGTGCATGACTACATCTTCAGAAAATAGGCGAGTTTTACTGTGAACGTGAAATGATGTCATTAATGTATAAAATGACCCATGGTGGGCCGACAATACTTCCTAGTGACCCGCACGACGTGATAATAATTGTGTCGGATGATACTCCGTCTATTACGACCCTTTGCCTGCGGCCTGTTTATTAACTCAATTGAATGGTAGTTAATACCGGATTAGGTGAAAGATGCTCAACGTATGTCACCGAATAGATTTGAAAATCTATGTCCGCAAAACTCGAATGGGAATGTAATGTAATGAAGATAAATTTTCTGCGAATAAATATTGATTTCCGCATTTGCCATGATGTCCACGAAACCTTTCAAGCGCCAAAAGTGTTGTTTCTTTGGTCCGCGGTTTAGCATCCCTCAAGAGCGGACCATCGGGATGGTGGAATCCAGATCCAAGCCCTCTCCTTATATCTTCCTCCGCCCTCCCACTTCGAATCGCCCTCATGGGGGAGGGGAGTTAAGAGCAGAAGGGTGAGGGGAGAGATCTTGGTTCGCCTCCTTTGGGGATGAGGATTTGACGAGGGCAATGCTAGAGGAGGAAATAGGACGCCGTTCGTCGCCACGTTCAACGTAAGCAGGCAGGAGTACGTGCCCGGGCTTACGAATTCACATTTTGCGGGTTCCGTCGGGAACGAATCCCCGCGAGATCCAAGAGCGATTTCCGCCGCGGCACAACGACCGGCATCACGATCGCTACACCAACCTGAATATACGTACGCCAGGGAGACGGAGGAAGTGTACTGGCCGCCGAAAGTCGGAAGACTCGGCCATCCGGATATGTGCATATTTTTAGATTCGACTGCAATTCTGGCGTTTGATCTGATTTGCTCTATTTTGTTCGCTTTTTTACCGTGGCCAACGGCGAGGGAGGATCGATTTCTGCTGCGCCGGAGGGAGCGGAGGCATGTGGTGCAAGCGTCGAGATCGGTCCCGCAAGAGGTTGTGTTCCCCTCTGTGGCCGACCATCGAGTAATCGGGGACCTACCATTGTTAGCCCCTGGATCCCCCTGCTTTCGACTTTCTCCTCCGTCTTTTCTCTCGGGCATCATTAACCTCGACACCTTTTCTCATCCCTTCGTCATCTCTTTGAACTATACGTCTGATATTCCGGAATAATTAGCGTTCTAAATTGCCAAAAGAGGTGCTTAATTTGAAAGACGTATTTGCCAGTTCACGACGGTGTGACGGGTGAGCCTGTCACACCGTGAAAATCAGGCCTCTCTTTCATAATCCATTTGATTTCCTGAATTCACTACCGTTTTCCTGATTCAATGTTCCGTGATCATCATTACAGAAGACATACTTGTGTCCTGATTTTATTTCACCCTCATTGGATGAGTAAAGTAGTATCGGGCTTTATAAAATACCACCTCTGTATTCACAAATTGTGCGTGAGTATTAAATATTGAATTTCCGAGTCGATACAGCAAAATTTAGAGTTCATTTTGTGCCAGTATGCGAGGAATATTCAAGTCAGTGGTTGAGTGTAAATGATGGGGACAGCGCCCATTGATCGGGTAGTAAACGTGCATTTGTGAAACTCCGTATCCGATTATGTCACCTGGATATCGAGACATTTTTTCAAAATTAATTTGACGGGAAAAATTCTAACGACTGATTTCCTTTAATTTGACCTCGAACAACAGTCACAGTTTTTTACTTAACGCCATTTCACTGCAAGAGGAAAATCAAGCACATTTGGCGTCCGGAAAGTTGAAATCTCAATCATTGCGTGTGCACGAGTCTGCGGTATGCTCTTAGATTTTATTTCATATTCATGAACCCTTGAGTTTATTTTGATGGTAATAATTTTACTTAAAATGAATATAAGAGAACTGATATTCTTAATGTCTGTTATTGAAATTAGTAATTAAAATATCTGTCCTATAATTGCGCAAGGAATTTGCCCCTATAAATTATCCATGTTATTGAATTAGGAATGAGTTAGGAATTGGGAAAACTCGCATTGGTCGACCTCATTACTCCTTTGGGATTCATTTTCACTCATCCAACGTGCACTGAGGACCGAGTGTGGTCCCAAACTTCTTTTTCCTATCTCTCTCCAATCACTGTGAAGCTCAAACAATATCAAATTAAAAATAATGATAGCCTTCAATACCTAATTATCTAACGAAACAATCAAAGATATTTTAAAGGCGTAAATGAAGGAAGACTAGCTTGGCAGATTCCACTAAAAGTTTTTATTTTTCAATGCCATGGTTTCGTCGCAAGACAACATCATCAGGTGGCACGATGATGAAACCACGGTCGTACAGAGCAAAAAGTCTAGTGGAATCTACCACTTAAATCTCCCCTCATTAACACCCAGTATGAGAGACTTCCACCGAGTAATGCCTGAGATAGTGTCTGATTTTTTAAGGACTGCATTTATTTTAATATGCATTCTCATTGAGACAAAAAGTTAAAAAATAGACTTATTTTTACTCTTTAAACACAAATTATAGAGGTCCTGGCAATAAAGCATTATTAAATGACATCGTAGTCTCTTAATGCATAAGTGGATACAGTCGCCAGTCGTAGAATCAACTCAAAACTAACTCTTTCAGAAACTGAAGTTACCACAGTGTATTTTTGGAAATGAAATTGCAAGAGATATCACGACTGACGAGGTATTTTTTAGCAGGCTCATTTTACAGGCATCTTAAGCTACCCGTAGATTTGCTCACTCATAGCAAGTAGCAGATATTGTACGTCAAAACTGCGTCCTCTGACTATTTTAAAACAAGAATTTCGTCCACTTGTGAAGGCCTCAAGTGCTGCAGTTCTCTTTGAGTGTTGCAATGGTAACAATTCATTGCAAACAATCACGTGATGCGGTCGAATAGTTGAATTTCCGAGGCGTGCCTGCCACCTCCCTCTCGTTTCAAAGGGAAATGAGCTCGCCCGCCCTTCTCACCCCCACCCCCTCGTCATCCACCCGCCCAGCGCGACCCTATCACATCCCCTTTAAGTCTTTTCCTCGGATGGAAATGCTGGCGAGACGGGAGGAAAGGTGAGGGAGGAGTCGAGGGCCTTCCAGTGGGAGATCGGCCTCCCCCCCTCTCCCACTCCACCCTCCCTTCCTCTCAGGACCTCCCTCTCGTGCGAGAAACTCTCGAGCCACCCCTCGGATTATTCCCATGGCACCATGACGCAACACTTCCGCAACAGGGCCGCCACCGTGGCATTTATCAAAACCCCACGCGCCCAATTCCTCCTAAAATTTCCGTTTCCACGAGGACACTCACGGATGGAACCTCCGCTCCGCGGTCGGACTTATTTCACGCAACCGTCCGCGTGCATTTTGGGCCGCGGCAATTGCGGGGCCTCCCGGAGGGAGACTTTATAATGGAGCCTATTCTACTGCACCCGGAGGGATAATTTGGACATCGCCCGCTGGGATTGGGCGGTCGGACTTTCCTGATTTCTGGGCTGTGCCGCGTAGAGCTCCCCAACGACGCCTAGCAACACGGCTGCTCAAAGCTTCGTGGTCTCGCGGTGATTCGAGTTGCTCTGATCCCTGCTTTTTGATCTTATGCAGGCGCATCGGGTGGTTTTCTCACGCTGTGGTACCACGATGGCACGTACCTTGACCTCCCAGACGGCTCCCGTTTCTGCTGGCGCTGCCCTCGTGGAAACCACTCGCATCCGTGCGTGACTGGCGAGAGACCTCCTCAAACCAAGTCCGTCGGTAGCTTCATTCGGTATCTTTGACCGAGAATGAGTCTGGCGATTGATTGCTTTCGCCTGTCGGACGTGACTCTGTGCTGAGGCTCGTCGTTTCATTCGGCCATCTTTCGGATTATTTTTTTTCGCTTCTTTGAGAGTTCACATTAATCTAGCCATACTCAAGCCATACATATCGCGCCGAAACCTGCTCGCAGTGTCCTAGGGCTTTTTCCCCAGTTCAGAGAAATACATTTCAAGGTGGCACGAATTCCAGAGAACAAATGATGTCCAATTAAAAATCACAAACTTCCCAATTTAGTATTTTTCTGCCTTTAATAGAAACATCTTTTGCATATATCCTCTGCCTAGTCATCATCATAATAATATTATCTCGTTACCTGAGCATCTCAGGAAAAGGAAATGGTACCTTTCTTTATTTTCCTTTTTGTGTGTATTTTACAAGCCATAGATTTATTTTGATGGCAAGGTTTTCCGAAAAAGTCGCAGTAATTTCTGGAACAACTCCGTCATTAACATGAATCGGCATGCGATTATTCTTTGATTGACTCTCCATTTGGTATACAAGAAAGAAAACTCCAGGCATTGCGGATGTTGCAAAAACGATCCAAAAACCAAAATTTATACTCTACTATCGGCGTTAGCACATCCTGGAACTTCACAGCGATCGTTACAACCGCAATAAAATGAAGTGGAAATCCACAGCAAAATTGTCGATCATCTTTTTACACTCATTGGTGTCACGATACAGTCAGTAGAAAGGTGTAATATATGCTTAATGGTAACATTTAAGAACAAAAGTTTGAAAAATGATTTAAAGACATTTGCTGAAACGATACCGTCACTGCGAGGTATTGAATTAGAACTAATTAAATGAATACTAAGTACAGAAAGCGGCTGTTCGTGATATATTGGAGTGAATCTATTTTTATCAATGTGATTTTGGCTAGAAGGAACTTTCTTGAGGCGAGCATTCTCAGCGCCTCAAGGAAGAACGGCGGCGCAAAATACTTCGATCGGTGTCAATCTTTTTCATGTCATCGTAGCAGGGAGTTTAAAAATCATAACCTCACTGTAAAGTGAAAATTTTAAGTTACTGTACCACGTCCAGAAGATATTAATGGTGGATTTAAGACATTTTATCCATGATGAATATTGCACTAATGCAATTGCGATAGATAAATATGTACGTTATCATCGAGTGCCTAGTTGGATTGAAGCTTCCATGAGCGATTCGCCGCAAGCCGTCTCGTCAGAGCATTGCCACGGAAGGTGGGGTATACGACACGAGGATCCGATTTGAATAATTTGGGAGGAAGTTAGAAACATTTTCTCGACTCGTTCTTCAAATCATTAAGAGAGTAAAATATAAACATTTCTGGTAAAATTAATTGTCAGTGCATTCAATCAAATAAAAGATTTCATGCGTGCCGTTCTATTATTTGATGACTGAATGCTTTTCTAGAAGATTGTTGCCCGTCATGCTGGAAGGAGGATTAAAAACTTAGGCGCTGTGGTTAGAGCAAAAGCGGAGAGGGGAGCGGCGGGTCAGCGGGGTCGTGCCTGCTTGCATGTGCCCTCCCCGCTACCCCTTGGGGACCCTCGCTCATCTTCCCCCACGAGAAGAAATAGGAGCGAACCCGCGTCGGCGCCCGGTGAATATCCCATTAGGTCGGGGTGCGGCTGTAATTTAGCCGAACCTGATAGATTCTCATTTGCGTCACCCCCAGGGTCTCAAGGGGTGGTTAGGGGTACAGTGAAGGGGGGGGCGGGAGTGGAGAGAGGCGGATGGGTCCCCACTCCTTAAATCTCATTAAGAACCCCGGTGCTCCTTGTGACCTACTTCCAAGAGCTCCTCTTCTTTTGAGGGAACTGCTAGCGGAGTTGGCTCTAATCAGATGCGTATCTTTCCAATGATGCAAAAGTTCAAGACACACTTCGTTATTTAATTCTTTTAAAAGAAACCCAAGTAGTATTGTTTCGTTAGAGTTCCATTTCTCAATGGAAGGCTCAATTAGACACGGAGAGGGCATGAAGTTCGTCATTTTTCCAACTTTAATTTCATTATCTGTTAAAATTTTAATTTAAATCCATCCAGTTGCCACATATCTTGTTGGACGTTTAAAATTGTTGTTACTCTCTGAAATATTTGGCTTATTGTGATAAAAAATAATTGTTATCACTGTAGGAATTGTCTTTGCTCTCGTATAATCCATTTTACTCTTTGATAGTTGTTTCGTTGGCTCCGGGAGAGAGTAGGTTATACATACGGACTTAGTGCCCGTTGCAGACCACCCGTCCAGAAAATTCGTGACCTAACCCACGGGGTGAGGATGCAAGAACGGTGTCACACCAAGTTTCACCCTGTGGACTCCGATGAGATTGGCTGATTGCGAAAACTGTGAAACGAAGAAGGCATCTGCGGAATTAGTGAGAAAAATTCCATTCTGAGCTGAAAGAACATCGGAGATGAGGAGAAATCTGGGAATCCTTCAAGTCGGCCGTCACAGACCACGCCTTCTCCAGGATACGGAGCTGGTATGAAATATTAGCTGAATGGGATTTATGTACACTTAACCCTCAAGCCGGTCTAGGTATTTAAATGATTGGGCCCCACTCGCGGTATTTACTTTTTCTAAAATCTCTCCCTGTTGCAGTATTATTGAAAATAATTGATATCTTTTCAAATAATTATTCTAAAATTAAAAAAATTGAATTGCTCATCCTTTTTAGTTAAAATTTTACCTACGTTATGTTTTATATTTTCACTTCTTTATTTGCCTTTAAGTTTCGAACCTCCGTGCTAAAAGTTTAGTTTTGTGTGATAAATTTGGAACACTTCTCTAAATATAGGCCTGCCATGCAGTCGGGGCACTAGTACACTATATTCCTCCTTTTACTTCGTGCGCAGCACAACTGACATCTTCTTTTGAGGCCTGGACTTCTTCCTGGTCGGCCATTTCTTTTCGACAAAGTGCCTCCCGACCGAAACTCCTCACTTGAACTTGCACTATCACATCCAATACTCACTTCTCCATCTCAGTCCAGGTGTTCTACTTTATTCTCTCTATTATCTTCACTCAAAAAAGCATATCTCTCTTGGAATCCATCACGGGGGGTTATATACACAAGGCTTTTTACTTCTCTTTCTCAAGAAAGAAATCTAACAACTGAGACTATAGACGGTAAGGAGGCCTTTTGCCCTTGCAACTGTTATGACGAAATAAAATGAAAGAAAGATACAGGAATGGTTCCAGAGGAAATAGATTGGGAGATCATATCAAGCAAAAAAGAGGAACAGAACCTGAGGACAAAGTGTGGATGCAAAGAACTCGCTTATCTCATAACGACATACTTAATAGATTTATCTTCTTTTAAGAGTGCCTTTTCCTGTAGTCAAAACAGAAAGATTAGGAAGACATTATCTAAGAGGCCAAGGAAAACCATTTTTATTTTGGAAATTCGACGGCGCCGCAGGAAAAAAATCAAAATCGGGAGAACGGAGCGGGGTGACGTACGACGTACGTCGATCCGCGGATAAGGCCTGCCGACTGCGGCGTATCACGTACCGAGAACCGAGCTGAGGGGCTAATATACGAGAACTGTTAAAAAACTATAGCGAATTTTGAATTTTCGCGGGTAACATATATTTAATTTTCGATTTCTTCGCGGCGTTATGTTGGTACTTATTTCTCTCACTTATGCCAAAACGTTTGGCCATTTTGAATATTCCGTTGACAGCTGTTTTGCTGGGACGAGTTTTGGCTTGTCTTAGATTTTTACCTGTTCCAAAAAATGGATTAAAGAATCTGTATCATATTTGTGTGGAAAAGGAATCGAGTGCGCGAACGCATTCCGAGTGTTAACTGTGACATATGGGGAAGCTGCCTGGGACTGAAGCAACATTTATCGGTGGTCCAAAATGTTCTCAGAGGGCCGAGAAGATGTGAACGACGAAGAGCGTACCGGACGCCTGAAAACGTCAACAAAAGTGGAAAACATTGTTGAAGTGAAGAAAATACCGTCGAATCACCGTTAGAGAAGTTGCTGAGGACCTAAACATATCGATTGGCTCTTGCCATTACAAATGATTTGATAACGACAGGGGTTACCGTGAAATTCGTACCGAAATTGCTCAATTTCGACCAAAAACAGCAACACATTAACATTGCTAATGAGGTGTTGACTCTCTGTCCGCGACGACCTAAATTTGCTCCAGAAGGTCATAACTGGTGACGAATTATGGGTTAATGTTATGCCGTGGAAACTAAAGCTCAATCCTCCCTATGGAAACTGCAGCACGAGCCAGGACTGAAAAAAGCGCGCCAAGTTCGATCGGACGTGAAAGTTTTGCTTCCACTTTTCTTTGATTGCAGGGGCGTAGTGCATCATGAGTTCTTGCTGATTGGTAGAACGGTAATTAAGGAATATTACCTGGAAGTTATGCGCGAAGCAATCCGCCACAAACGCCCAGATTTGTGGAAGAACAAACATTGGATTTTGCATCATGACAACGCCCCTGCTCACACATCGTTACTTGTGCGCGAAATTTTGGCCAAAAACAATACGCTAATGATGCCGCAG
Organism: Hetaerina americana; assembly: GCF_022747635.1. Lineage (NCBI taxonomy): Eukaryota > Metazoa > Arthropoda > Insecta > Odonata > Calopterygidae > Hetaerina > Hetaerina americana. Next base: position 4,319,916 of record NW_027286775.1, on the reverse strand, counting down.
CCACCGTATTCCTCAGATCTTGCCTTTATTGACTTTTTTTCGTCCTCGAAACTGAAGAGGCCCATAAAAGGACGACGCTACGCTACGATTGACGAGATAAAAGCTGCATCGGAGGAGGAGCTGAACAAGATCACAAAAAAGATTTTTGAAGTACTTCGAAGTACAAATTATTAAGTACTAAGGGCTTTGCTTTTAAATAAAGACGACTGGCAATCTTCAAAGCAGCATCGTTTTGCATGAAACCACTGATCTCAGCGCTTTTGGCACACTCCTGGTGGGCCTCCTGGAAGGCGTCGACGGGAATCTCATTCAGACACCTCGTCATGGCCTCTTTGGCATAATTAGGTGGTCCAGAAAGAGTAATTTAAGGGGATTTACTTGGGTCGTACTCAAAGGCCCATGTCTCGCCACCAGCAACGATCTATTCTAAAAAATTTGGGTCACCTCCATAGAGGTCCAAGGGGATGAAGGCAAGATTGTCACACAAGGAGTCTTCCGACAGCATCTTGGGGACCAACTTGGCACACCTTTCTCGTGGCTAAATCTTCTGTTAGGATGCAATGCACTGTAGTTGCCTGAATATTGCACCCTTCCGCTAACATCCTGACACTTGGGGGGTCAATCAGCATTGAGTATGTGTCTCGCTCTTTGCACATTGTGTCATCACACTGTGCATTCGACTGATGTCCAGGGCATTCCTCGTCGTCAACCTCCTCTCTACCCTCCCTGGACATACTCTGCGACCAGAAAACCATCACTTGGGGCATTTCTCCATTTCCATAAGCATTCTTACCCATCGTCAAGGTCTAAGAACCAGATTTCTTGAGTTTAGCACAAAATTGTATGGTTTATCATTGCTCCATTGAAAGTAGTATCGTAAATTTGTGAAGCGACCTTCGAACAGGGGTTCAATCTAGCAGCGATTCACAGACGGTAACGGCCCTCACACAACTGACGCGGGTCGTATGGCTTTCCCAAGGCCTCTCACCGTTTTTCCCGTCTCAATTCGTCCCACTTCAGTCGTTGGACTTGCCAGGAAAAATTATTTAACTAACTTTTTGGGAGATACCCTGTACGCATACTGAATTTCATGAAATGCATCTGAGAGAAGGCAACAGATCTTCTTTTTAACTTATATAACTTAACTCTACTGTTTAAGTTCTTGAAATCGATAGAAACTTGCAAAGGGACTGTCTGCCATATTTTATCGTAACATATTCCTTAGAATATAGTATATATTATTTTTTGAAGGTTCCATTTTCATCGGTTGAGAATTTATTAGTCAGTATTGAGTCATAATTTTTAAACTGGTGTCTTCTGGCAGAACATAGTTTTTCAAAAATTGTTCATTTTTATTTGTAACTCAATTTTAATTGGGAAAGGTTTAAACATGGTGCATTTGCTGCACTGAATAAATACCACCATCTTCCAATTCTCATTGTAATGGGGATGCAAATTTAAATGAGGTCCATTTTATTTCTGTGATACCCAAATAGGATCATTGCGTTGTCGGGAGTTTTTGTGAGTATTCCAATGCATTCCAGTTACAATTTTCAGTAATAATTTCACAAATCAAAAAATACAGACATCAGAGCCCGGGTTCAATTAATATTTGACCTGCCATTTATGGTTTTTTAAACGATATACGAGGGTCATCCGGAAAGTAGTACCCGTTCGTGAAATAAAGACACAAAAGTAAATATTAACAAACATAAAAAATTTTATTTGAAAGAGGATACTTTAAACTACTTCTCAACATAATCTCCAAGCAAATTAAGGCATTTGTCATGTCAAATTTTTGCATAATGCAGATGGTGTTTAACAATTTCATGAACAATTGTTCGAGAAACATTGGGAAAATGCTCACAGATGTCATCAATTGTGACGCGCCGATCGTTCCTCACGAATTCGTCAACTGAGCTCACCAGTTGGTCTGTAATGACAGACGGTCTCTCCGAACGCTCATCGTCGTGTGTGTTCCCCCTCCCCATGTTGAAGTTGCGACACCACCGCCGAACAGACGACTCGTCCATTACATTGTCTCCATACACCTCCTTTAATTGGCGATGAATATCACATGGGCGAACGTTTCTTGCATTGAGGAATTTAATCACTGCCCTCACTTCACAACTGGCGGCGTTCTCAATTTTTTTAAACATTGTAAACAATCACAGAAACAACACAGGCAATGCTAGCGTCACGCAACTTGGCTCAGAGAAGGCAGACAAGCCACTGAAGCTATCTGACCTCGTCCAGCGGCTACTCGCGTCGTCAGCACTTCATGCGGCACGAACGGGTACTACTTTCCGGATGACCCTCGTACAACTCTGAAAAATTGAATAAAGAACATTTTTCAATTTGTTCTACTAGGTAAGCTAATTGTATTCCGTTTAATAGGTTATATGAAACATAATTTAAATGAATACAATGGATCGGGCACAAAAGGTCATTGAGATACGCGAGGGACCCATCTTGCACAAATTTTTGCATAATGCAGATGGTGTTTAACAATTTCATGAACAATTGTTCGAGAAACATTGGGAAAATGCTCACAGATGTCATCAATTGTGACGCGCCGAGATTTATATTTTATTTTGCCTAAATTTATATTTTAATTATTGCAGAACATATGCTATGCTGAAGAAGATGATCACAATGTATGCATGTTTCTAGTAAATACATTTGCACTTATTGTTCTGTACACACTTGTAAGTATTTAGATAACTGACAGAGTTTTTCATTTCCTAATTCGACCTCAGCTCTTTTCGATTTGACCAACTTGCCCGCATCATTCCCTCTCTCGTCGCCGCTATACTTCCATTGGACGTCAAGGGCTCTCCCGGGCGAAGGGACGCGACCCTGGCATGGCCAATGAAGAAGGTGCGGCCCCTATTTCGTGAGATCACAGGCAAACACTCATCATGCCGAACAAGAAAGAGGCTTGGGTGATGATGGACTTCACAATTGGAAAGCCTTACTCACCTAATTCGCGTTGAACTGTTCCGCGTTTTGTGTGCCCTAATTGGGGACACTGTTGGCCGCTTGTTTCTAAGGAACAGTTAGAGGAGTGGAGAACGCTTCTCGCCGCCAAGGTCACGACGCAGAGGCATGCTGTTCCCCAAATCCAACCATCGCTATGATTAATACATCTTGGGGAAATATTTCTTTCAAACACGAAAAGTAATGATGTGTTCCCATCGAAAACATTTTTCCTATTAGCTTCTGAGACTGACTTTGAATCAAAGGAATATGGGTTTGGCATAATTTATGATTTCTTTTCTTAGTAAACTTTAACTTAATGCACAAATATCTCAAACGAAAGCCTAGCTTTAAAAATTTACCCTAAATGAATTTAAATATAAAACCCGGCAATACTTGGCCGCGGAAGGTAGAATCACAAGGGTCAGCATTGCCATTCCCAGCCGCACCTTTAAACATTTGAGCGGAAGGAAATAAAATAGAGCAGCTCACGTAATTCTTATTACTACTGAAGAGGAAACTGAGAATATCAATGGGACATAGAAAGCAGAAGAGTGCTGCCAAAAAAAGTACTTACAAAAAGAGATTACATGATGGCATGCATGTGCGACATGGATAGTTGTAAATAAATAGTTAGCACAATGGTATCAATGTAGAACGTAGTGCTGCTCTTCAACGGATTCAAAAGGAGAGGATAATGAAAAAAGAGCATAGGAATTTGAGCTGTGTGTAGAGAAGAAGAGACAAAATTAAGTGGACTGAGAGGAAGGTGTCCAAGGAAGTTTAGAACATGGTGAGCAGAAAGAGAGAACTACCAGGAGATTTCCGTAAAAGGCGGGCAAAATACGAACGAGGCATATTAAAAAAATAAGGACCGTTCCTTTATATTTAAATATTAACCAATCAGAACAAACTTGTACACATTCAGTTCCATCTTTTGACAGTTTCTGAAGCCACTGAAGTAATTAAATTGATTTGTAATCATTTTGCTGTCCATGAATGAAGATAGCAATGTCCGCGAAAATCGTCGATCCCACTAATTGCGAAGTGCATGCTGTGATTCGGTTTTTGCATGTTTAAAGATCATCATCAGCTGCCCAGATCAATCCGGAGTTGTGCCTAGTTTCTGGACCTACAGTAATGAGTGAAGGCAAGGTTAGACAATGGTATCCAAACTTCAAAAATATCCGCACAAATGTATATGACAAAGAGCGGAGTTGCAGGCCAACCAGCGCCCAGACCGATGACATCGACTCCAACGAGTGGACCAAGAAATGCGATCTGATCGACGATTGACGCTTAATACTCTCTGCCTGAGAATCTTTCTCATGCTGAGCGCAGTACCATTCAAACGATTGCTATGGAAAAGCTCGTATATCACGAATAATGTGCAAGGTGAGTGCCTTAATTGCTTAGCGACCAACACAAAGGGCAAATAGTGTTGAGTGAACGAGCGTTTTTTGACCGCTATCGACAAGACGGATGTGATTTGACCTTGCACCCAGTGGCTATATCCTCTTCTTACACTGGGAACGGTGGCTCGACAGACAGTAGTTTGAAGATAATGGCGAACTCAATACCACTAAGGCAACTGGTTCAAATCCCAGGCGATGAAATGCTATACTGAAGAGAATCTGGTGCAGCGTTACAAAACGTAATTAGAAGTGAACGACTATTACGTGGAGAGGCGAAGTATAAAGTAGTTTATAGAAAACTAAAACCGTCAATGAAAAATTTTTCTTACGTTTATAGTTTTATAATCAAAAGGTACTAACTTAAAAAATATCCCTCGTAGCTGGAGGAAAAATAAAATCTATGCTTCACTTCGTGGAATTTGTAGATGTTCACACTATTTTTCGACCACTTTTCCTTATAATTTTAAATTTTGGCTCAAAGCGTTAAACCGTCACACATATGCATTAGATATAAAGAATATATGAAAGCAATGGCTCCGTTTCCTTGCTCCATGAGCCGCCATGCAGCCTGCTCTCTCACCGTTTTTGGTGTCAAGTGACGTCTGCTTCTGTATCCGGGTCTCCCAACTGAAATATTAACACACTCATCCCACGAGTGAATCAAACGAACCATTGTATACTATCCACGGCCCTATGAGCTGGGGTGGCGGGTCGCGGACAAATAATGCAATTCACTGACTCAGGCGGATACAACTTTCTGCCTTTAAAATGTTCCTGTTTATTCCCTGAAAATTATTTCGTTAATCGCCTCTGTGTCTTTACATGCATTCCAAAATGGCTACCTTTCAAGCTCCTTTTCATTCTTGAGAACAAAAATCGGTCCGGCGGTGCTGCATGGGGCGGGTGGCTGGGGCAGCGTTCCCACATTGTACTTGTCCAGGGACTCGGAACTTCACGAAGAAGGCGGCGTGGAAATAGGGCGCGTTACCGTGGTTGCAATTGGCAAAGATCTCCTTCCTTCCTTAATTGTTGCACTCTCTTATAGAGCTTTCAGAGGACTCTCACGTAAAACATGCTATTCACTGCCTATCCCGGAAGTAGCAGATAGATTTAAAGTATTTTTTCCATCGTACGATTAGAGATCAAAATAGATTTGATATTAGGCGTGAAGAGGATAATTAGTATTGGTGGGATGTACTTATATTTAATCCTTATGATTCATGCATCTTGAATGTACCCATTTTCATAATCTTGAGCCAACAGAATGTGAAAATGGTCCTGTTACTGAATGTGTTTGCATGTACACAGCTTTGTTTCATGTTGTTATGGTGTCTTTGTTTGGTTGTATGGTCGCTCTAATATCTGGATAGATTTTCACGTAATGATTTGTGATGTATTTGTGCCTGGTGATCTAACATACCCCGCCACACGCCTTTGAGACGTCTGGCGGGGTTTCACATTTATATAGATAAATGTCTATCTTTTCACATTATCTCTATTTTGATTCTGTGTTTTTTCTAGATATTAATTTGAGAGTGCCGAAAAATTCTATTACGTTGCTAACGATTATGCGTTCTAGGAGAGGAAGGTTAAGGAAATTGATCGATAATTTCTTGGGTCGTCTTCATTTCCACTTTTAAAGATAAGCGTGATATTTTAGCTATTTTACAATCAAGAGGAGCTATGTATGCCCAATTGTTAAATATATGCATTCCAAGAAGATCGCTATTTCTGCCGTGAGCTCTTTCAGTACTCTTCCTGGAATGTCCTTTGGTCCAAGAGTTTCTTTGTTCCATCAATGTGGAGAAGTTGTTGCACTTCCTCTTTTAAAGTGATTATCATTCAAATTCTTTTCATGATTTGTCCTATTGGGCATTCCCTGAGCATTTTTGTGTTGAGTCACTTAAAAGAAATTATTTAGAGCATTCACTTTTTGAGTGCTGGCTGTAAATACGTATCTTTCAATGTTATTCTTTAAAAAGTTTCTTTAAAATGCTTGGACACATTTTCTGCAATTTCCTATCGTATGACTACAAATCCTAAGTAATCTTTCGAGTAATCCCAGAAAATATTTCTTTTCTTTGTAAGTTCATTAGACCGTTTTGAATGATTCTCTCTGTATCATACGATGTGTCAAGTGTTTTTTCAAAAGTGTTCCTGCGCAGGAGTTCAATAAATTTTGTATTTCGATTAAAATTTACTTTATTGACCTAAATTTCTTCTAACTCCACGGTTCAACCATCGCGGTTCCTTGCTTTCGCGTTTAGTTGTACTAGATATTTACGTCTCAATACCGTGTCTAAGTTTAAGAGACACTCTCAGTAGCATTAGTTCTAGTATTGTGCGTTTTTGTAACAAGTAATTGTAGGTTTTTCTTAAGACAGACGGTCAAATACTTAAAGTTCCCTTTGTCCTTCTCCTGGGTTGTTTTATTTGATCTACCAATGCATGTAATTTCACGACAAAGACTTTGTGGTCTCTTATTCCTTCGTTTACAATTAAAGCGTGATCTTTTTGGTCTATGTTATCAAATAGAGATCTATAATTTTGCCCCCCCCTTCCCCTTGTTTGCGTTGACATTATTAGAAGGGTGGTGAGCATATGAAGTTTTTCCGCGCATGGACCGCTTTCAACGTAGTCGTAAAATTTGTAAATTTAGTTTTTAATTATGTAATTTTTGTTCTCGGCAATTTTGGAAACACTCCTCCGTTCCTCTTCATCCTCTCCTTTCTGTAAGTACTGTAATCTAAAGGGGAAATTCCATCACCCTTATTATGTCTCCTCGCGTTATTCAGCCATGTGTTCCCAAATATATGTGTGTAAGTATCTAAATTTTAGAATGGACTCGCACGTTCGACTTCGTTAGTCTTCTATTTTTAATGCTATGACAATGTAGTGTTATCATGCTCATCTCCTCGACCTGCACTTTCTTCATTTTTCCCTTAAATTGCCCCCGCCCCGTTTCATAATGTGAGAGTTTTAGCTTCCAATACTTTCTGTGCTGGAAGGTCTCAAGGAAGTTTCCTCATTATTTTACCTTCCTCTAGAGGAAGACCAACGCTCTCTTTATACCAACTTCGACGTGCTCGTTTATCCTACCCGCTGTCTTCTGCGATGTCTCATTTGTACAATGCACTTACAGACAATTGCACGGTTCCATACACGATGCGAGCACAAAACGCAAGTCAATGAAATAAATTCAAGTCCCGGCAAACATTTCCATTGATACGATTTAACCTGTCTATTTGGCTCCAAATCATACGACCTATTTAGTATTTCACGATCTGTGTCATTCGCTATTTTGCGGGGTCGGCAACCACCTTATGTGTACTTTCCTTTAGTTTGATATAGTTAAAAAAATACTCTAAAAACAAATTCATTCGAATCCAATACAATGGTCGTTTGAGTGATAAAGAGCATGGCTACGTTGTATATTTTCTCTGCCTGGCTCTCTCAAATTTGACTGCTATACTAGGATCATGGATCTCTGGCACTAGGAAAGTCTCACCGATCAAGGTTTGTGCGTGAAGCTAACAGATTGAAGGGTGGCCCTCCGGGACCTTGCCCCATTCCTTCCCCGCATCAAAGCGAGGGAATAAGAGTGAAGAAGAAGCGGGTGACGTCATTCGCAGGTCGAGTCGGAAGTTGAAGGGGGCGCGCGGTGGGAAGCGAAGCATTCGACGGACGTTTTCGCTCCGCGGAATGAAACGGGCGGGCGACTAATCCGCATTCCTCCCGCAGCCGAGCAAACAACCGCTCGACACGTCATTTAGCTGTGTCGGTCGCTAAATCCCTTCTTTTTCTCTCTCTTTGGCTCTCGCCACTTGACGAGCGAACACGATTCCCTTTTAGGCTCTTCTCCCTCGAATGTCTTTCCGAAGGCATGCTAACGTTTTTCTACAAATAGTTATACCCAGCTTCTTTCCGCCTGCCCGCTCCTTCCTCATTCACTTGGTTTCCGCGGCGCTTCTTTTACTCCTCTCGTGTTTGCGATGCGATGCACGCACACTTCAGCTCATAGCATTGAAGAATCCGGAGGCTGACGTTAGTTGGAGTGTCGGTACAGCACTTTTAACTCATTCGATTGGCGCTCTTCCTGTGCCCTCGTCCCCCAACCCCGTCTTCCTTCGTGAAGCGGGAGGAGACGGGAAGGAGGAGGTGTGGCGGAGTTGGGGGTGGTGGCCCCTGTCCGCCAAAGGTCGTCTCGGAATGGCCCTTAACACCCTCACGCGATCCTTTCGCGGTTTGGTGGCCGCTATCTAAAATTTTTCAAGAATACTTCATTAACTTTGTAGAAAAGATATTTTATTATTACTGCAATAATCTCCTCTTATTTTACTGCAATATTTACTGTAATATTGTTAGAAATAATCTGTAACCACTCCATTGAAGTGACTCGAGTATTCATGCCCGAAATGCGATATCTAATCTCTATCAGTAATTCTTGATCATTGCTAGAGATTCAGTAAAGATTTGCAAAGGGGGAAATCGTGAACACAATTTCCGCGTTCTCCGTTTCAATCTTCTTATTCCTTGAACGTTCTATGAGATTCACCGATGTTCTTCTGCCATTCCTTCACCAAGATCGACGGTGACAGGCTTTGCCCTCGACCGGAGTACATAAACCAAGCGAACTCGTAGTTTATTATTCATGTACGGCTTGGAAACAACTGAAACTCCAAGGGAGATAGCGATTTTAAATTTAGCGAGCGTTTGAACAGATTCATTAACATTTTGAACATATAAATATATATATATATATATATGTATATATATATATATATGTATATATATATATATATATATATATATGTATGTATATATATGTTTAAAAAAATATATATATATATGTATATATATATATGTTTAAAAAAAAATATATATATATATATATGTATATATATATATATATGTTTAAAAAAATATATATATATATATATATATATATATATATATATATATATAAAAGCAGTAGGACAGACGTAGGAGAAGAAGACCAAATTAGTTAGAATAGGAACGTGGAATGTTAGGACAATGATGAGGACATGGAAATTGGAGAATGTTAAGCGAGAGATGGAAAGGAGAAATATAGATATTTTGGGTCTGTGCGAGGTGAGATGGAAGGATAGCGGGGATTACTGGAGTGATAATTATAGAATAATATACAGCAGCGGGGACGAGAGCCAACGAGGGGTTGCCATAGTATTAAATGAAGAGGTAGGAAGAAGCGTAGTCAACATAGAGCAGGTAACGGATAGAATACTACTAGTGGAGATAAAAGCAGAACCGACGAACTTAGTTATTATTCAGGTATACATGCCACCGAGCAACCATAAGGAAGAAGAGGCCGATAGGATATACGATCAGTTAGAGGACATAATCACGTGCGTTTCAGCAGGGAAACATTTAATAGTGATGGGGGATTGGAATGCGACGGTAGGCGAAGGAAAAGATGGTGGTGAGGTGTGGGACTACGGTTTAGGCACGAGGAATGACCGCGGGGAGAAAGCAGTTGCGTTCTGCAGGAGACAGGGGTTAGTCATCACCAATAGTTGGTTTAGACACCACAAAAGACGCAGGTATACATGGAAAACGCCAGGTGACTCAGAAAGGTGTCAGCTAGATTATATCCTGGTTAGACACAGGTTTAGGAAAAGTGTGATAAATGCACACAGCTTCCTGGGAGTGGATGCGGACTCTGACCACATTTTAATTATTATGAAATGTAGCGCCCGTTTCAAAAAGATAAGGCAGGGGTGGCGAGTTAGAAATTGGAATGTAGAAGCATTTAATGGTTTGAAAAGGAAGAAGTACCAACAGGCGGTTGAGAAAATTATGGACGATGGTAAAGAGCTAAGTTCTATCGAAGAAAAATGGGAAAGTTTCAAGAAAGGGTTGTCTAAAGCCGCAAAAGACACTATTGGAACCGCTAACGCTAAAAGGACTAGGAAACCATGGATCACGGATGAGATGATTACAAAGACGGATGAGTGGAGAAAATGGAAGAATGTAAATACTGAGTTAGGCAAAATGGAGTGCAAAGAGCTAAACAATAAATTGAGGCGGGCAACAAATAGGGCAAGGGAAGCATGGTGGAAGACGCAGTGCGAGGATATGGAAAGTTTGCAGAGGAAGGGTGAAATTGGTGCGCTGTACAGCAAAGTTAAATCTTTATCGGGAAGTAAGAAAGGGAGATAAGCTAACAGCTAGAGATATGGCGGGTAGGATAATAGTTGACACAGGAAAGATCCAAGTGAGATGAAAGGAATATTTAGCAGAACTGTATAGTAAAGAACTTAGCCCAACAAAGTTAGACATAGAAAAGGAACATGACGTAGAGAAAGATAGCTTAGCTCCAGGCATACTCGACGATGAGATAGAAAGGGCATTAAGGGAGATGAAACTAAATAAGGCCGTGGGGGTGGATAACATTCCCGCGGAAGTATTGAAATGTTTAGGAAAATGTGGGAGGTAGAGGCTATATGGGCTGATCCGTAGTATTTATGAGGAGGGAATCCGGCCGGAAGACTTTGTGAGATCAGTTTTAGTTCCTATTCCGAAAAAGGTAAAGGCCACGTCATTGAGGACTATAGGACAATTAGTTTGATATCCCATGCAGCTAAAGTTGTTCTCTGGATCATAAACAAAAGGATAGAGAGTAGGGCAAAAGATTAATTAGGGGATGATCAGTTTGGGTTTAGGAAGGGGAGAGGTACGCGTGATGCCATTGCAGTAATAAGATTATTAATCGAGAGGAATATAGAACACAACCAGGAGGCATTTGCCTGTTTCGTAGATTTCGAAAAAGCGTTTGATAGAGTGAATTGGGGAAAACTAATGAGTATTCTGCAGAAAATAGGAATAGATTGGAGGGAAAAGAGGCTAATCCGCAACCTGTACATGTCTCAGACTGCTCAGGTGCGGGTGGGAAACGGGGAGTCAGGATGGGCAGTGTTAGGAAGGGGTGTAAGGCAGGGTTGCCCATTATCACCGTTGCTGTTCAACCTGTATGCAGAGGAAATGATCAAAGAGGCATAGGAAGAACTCGAGGTAGGGATGAAAGTGGGCGGGGAATTCGTAAAATCAGTTAGGTTTGCTGATGACCAAGCTTTAGTTTGTCAGTCAGCCAAGGGGTTGCAAGCATTGCTGAGTGAATTGGAAATTCAGTGCGACAGGTATGGGATGAGAATCAATATTAATAAAACAAAGGTTATGCGATTTTCTAGAAAGAAAAAGGCCAAGCTTAACATTAAAATAGGAGGGCAAAAACTAGAGCAGGTAGAACAGTTTACGTATCTCGGTAGTGTTTTGGACCAACACGGTCAAAGTAGTAGGGACGTAAGGAGTAGAATTGCGCTAGGCAAAGAGGCTTTCACAAGGAGGAGGGAGTTGATGACAGGGACTTTGAGTTAGGATGTTAAGAGAATAAAACAAATGAGGAAGTACTTGGTATGGTGGACGAAGAGAGGGGTTTGTTGGGAGCAATCCTATGGAGGCAGGAAAAGTGGATGAAGGGGGTGTTGACCGGCAGTGGGATGTTGAAGACTGTGATAGAGGGGAGAATGTTGGGCAAAAGAGGAAAGGGAAGGAACAGGATAGGGATGTTGGACGGGGTGAAGGGAGGAAGAAAGGACTCAGAGATGAAGAGGGACCTGATATAGAGTAGGATGATGGATTTTGTGTTTTGTTAGGAGTAATAAAATATTTGTTTGGTAGTTGTGTCCATCCAAAAACCTATCTTAGCCGGTAGATTACCTTAAAAAAAAAATATATATATATATATATATATATATATATATATATATATATATATACATATATACATGATGAAACGGAATCTGTCAAATTTGTCTGTGGAAAATTGTAATAGTATTTGTCATTATTATTGAACAAACTAAACTTAAGATGTAAATTTGGTGTAGTGCGTAAGTTGAATACATCTCAGCACGAATAATATCAACGGAGTGAGAAGAAGTGCTCAATGGAGAAGAAAAAATAAATTTTAAGATGTCGTCATTATTTTGCTTATACAGCAAGAGATATTGAAGGAAGGACTGTATATCTTAAGCCAAAGGATCGATGAAATGCACTGCCCTTGATCTCAGCTCGTTTAAGGAAGTGCGTTTCTAAATGCTATCGTGAGAGATAATCCTAGTAGGCTGCTCCAGGTGATTTCCTACTCGGCAGCTTGGATTTTGAGATGTGCTTTTTGCCTTTTTGTCTTTGATCCTCGTTTTGAGGCCTAAACCACTCCAAGAGGTCGTTAATGCCGACTCTAATGTGACCTTTGTCACATTTTGAGATTGTCGCCAACTAAACTAAGTATTCCTTGCCCCGTGCATGAATGAATAGCGCCTCGAGAGATTTGAAGGCCAAAAACGTCGAAACAAGTTGATGAATTGATTCATTCATAGCTTATATGAAACACTGTTCTAATGCATTTGGAGATTCCGTGCGCACGATGAAGCAAAAGGCATTAATTTCAGTTGTATCTGAATACAAAAGCGTGGAGAATCTCTAATTGAGTGCGACGATGCGTTTTGGTCGCTCAATCAAAGAACCTGCGCTGTGCATCATCGATCGATAAGTAATGCCGCAATATATCGATAAAGGAAGGAAGTAGATGAAGCATGAGGTGATCGTAACGGGGCCGACGAAATTAAACTCACAAAAGGCCGGCTACGGTTTATGCAGATCAGCCTTCGTTTCGAAGAACTAAAATCGAAACTCGCCAACCAATGCTGAAAATTAAATATCACGACTCTGAGAGGATTTATGCCAACGAAATCGCCTTAAAAGCGGTATTTTGATCGCGACTTAATTCGGCACACACATGAACTATCCGTTTAGGAATTCTTGTTTTAGGCTGAGTCAGTTGGCACGTGTTTCTCTGGCCGTAGGTCGTGGTCCATCGCGGTTTCCAGAGCAAAGAATGGGACGACTTATATGCATTGCTCACCTCATCCACACTCCCGAGCACTTGGTCACGCATGTCCAGGCACGGCCTCCCAGGGGTCTTTCGCCGGAAGAAGTGGTCGAAAATTGCGAGGAATTTTAAGGAGCGCTTTGACCTGACGGCATGAAAGTGGAAGAGGGATTTCCCTCCAGAGGTTAGCCGGAGCGGGCGAAGGAATCTCGCGGAAAGTTGAGTGACCCTTCCCCAGGGTTATTTCTCTCGATTTAAATCCTAACTTCTGGTAGGAAAAAGCTGTGTTTAACGGAGAGACTTTGATTGGTTCTTTATGCTATACAAGTTCTACACTCTAATTAATCATTTTACTTTGAAGATAGCAAAAGCAAACTGTTAGGATTTTAGTATTTATGGCGTAATCTCAGTGCTAACGGATTCCAGTGAGTATGAATTGCTCTGTCAGTCCCTCTATTTTGCTGATGTGCTGTAATGTTGCACGAGTATTGTTGCTCAATGGGTGTAAAAAAAAGCAGTATACATGTTTATTTTATTACAGTCAAACAAATATTTCTACTATATCTTACCGATTTTGATAGACTACAATTTCGGAGTGTGAAGGGTTCCCGGTTGAGTTTTGGGTTGTGTCATGGGTCCTGTTTTCCTCATTGCTACGCAAAATACGTTCTTTAAAAGCTGACTAGTGAGGATGTTCATGATTTGCATCATCATAGCCAGTATCTCAGACGTGAGATTGGATTAGTGCTGCCCTCTATACTAATTTTGTCAATGACTATTCGCTCACTTCCTCATAACCTGTCTTTTTCGTCTTTCCCGGCTCTTCCTATGAATTCATCCCTTGGCATTCTTGGTTAGATTATTCCTTCACTTTCCCCTCCCTTATGTTTCCATCTAACCTAATGTGCCCAACGACGTGTCCAACTATCTTTCTACTTTTAGTATTATCTATTTACTCGGATCTTTCCTCTCACTCTCATTTATGGCCTCCCCTGTCTCTGCATTTATCTGGCCGTTTAATCTTTAGCTTTCTCCTCGAGTACTATGCTCTGGCGCTGATCATCTTTCCAAATGTTCCGCGTGTCCATGAAACGCAGAGTGCCATGCTCCATAAGGAGCCTGGACTGAATTTATTACTTGAGAGCATACGTAGTCTCATTTGGAAAAAAATAGTACCATCTTTCCAAGAACGCCTTCACAGCTTGAGCCATTCTTAGCTCGATGACGGTAGAACTTCTTCCATCCCTCGATAAGCCGTTGGACTGGGACTGCACCAGAGCTTTTCTTTCCTCCAAAAAAAACAGAATTTTTGTTTTATGTGCTTTGATACTCATCTTATATTCGCCATGGAATTGGTATATATCGTTTAGAGAAACTTTCTTTCCCTTCAGGTGGAACTTCCTTCAGAGAGTTCCTCTCTCGCGTTTCTGGTAATACTACAATGCTACCTATGAACCTGAGCATGTTAATTAATTTGCTCTTCACATAGCTTACTTTTAAAAATTGAATATTAGTTTAATTTTAGAAATTATTTAATATCCTTTCCTATAATATTGTCGAATATATCTGGAAAGAAGATGCACCCTCATTTTAATC